>NW_007726218.1:421571-453890 GCF_000696425.1 Galeopterus variegatus | reverse complement strand
CCCGCCCCCTGCCTCATCCCAGTAATATGCAGAAGTCCCATCCTGGAGGCTATTACCTCGGAATGTGACCTTATATGGAAATAAGTTTGTTGTGGATGTAATTAGCTAAAATAAGGTGTCCTTATAAAAAGGGAAGATGTGTACACAGATGCACATATAGGGAGAATGCCATGAGAACATGAAGTCAGCCATCTATAAGCCAAGGAGACAGGCCTGAAACAGATCCTTTCCTCATAGCCCTAAGAAGGAACCAACAGACTGACCTTGTCAACATCTCGATTTCAGACCTTTAGACTCCAGAATTGCAAAAGAATATATCACTGTTGTTTAAGCTATCCAGTTTGTGGTACTTTGTTAGGGCATCCCCAGCAAACTAATGATACTGGATGACAGGGTCTGGGGAGGTCTGATAGTTGACCTCAACCCACCCCATCCTCTATCAGGTTCTTGACTCTGCCACAGGAAAGAATTCAAGAGCAGAGTCACGGTAGGAAATAAAAACAGGTTTAATATAAGGAATAAGAAATACAGACTTCACAGGGAAAGTGTGGTCTAGCTTCAGAGACTGAGTGGCAGCTGCAGAAAGTTTAAAACAAAAGTAAGAAATAGACACTTTACAAAGGGTAGACTCGTTCCAGAGTGAACAGCAGCCTGCCAAAGGCAAGTTTAACACAAGAAAGTAAAGTATGCATACCTCACAGGCTTAAATGTGGACTGGCTCCAGAGACAGTGAGCAAGAGCCCTACCTTCTTTCTGGATTCTACTTTTATAGTTGGCTATGTATACATATTCATGATATCTAATAAATATTCATCTAAGGGGGTGGTTCCCAGTTATATAACAGGTTGTGTAACATAGCTTTGCACAAGCTTAGTTGGTCTCTTTGGAACAGGCTCACTGGTCAAATTGCATCACATGCACCAAATACACTTGGAATATTCTAGGTGCTCTCTAGTGCCTCCAGTGGGAGGTCATTCAAGGAATAAATTCCTTTTTATTGAACATGCTCGGCCACCAAAATTTCACAAGTCTGCCTCCTGTGTTCTCAACCTCCACATACCCGTACTGAAAATAGGTTGTATCAGCAACAGCAGTTCAGGACTCAGAGGAGGGGCCTGAGTACTAGGGGAGTGGTTTGAGACCCAGGGGAGTGGCTTGAAATTCAAAAGAGTGCCCTGACACCTGATCCCAGGAGGACTGAGCACCTCCTATCTTACTAATACATTTTCCCTGGAGCAGTGATCTTTATAATTTTGGAGGTTATGTATCCTTTGGAAGTATTTTTTAAAAAACAATAAAGGCTTTCTCCAGAAAAATGCCAATGCTCATAATTTTAAGAACAACTTCAGGGGATTTATAGATGCTCTGTAGTCCATCTGTAGTCCACATCCTCACCCAGGCCAGGCTGAGAGTCAAAGCAATCTTACCCAATCATTTTCTTAGGCAATGACTCCTGAGCACATGAATTTGAACTGAACATTTCCCATTAGAAGAACCACCTTTTAGTGTGTAAGAACATATCGCAGTAACAATGATGGAAGGAGTTATAGTTGTAAGGAGCTGGTCCCATGGAGCTGAGACTCACATCACAGTATTCAACTGCCTTAGAAATACTGTGGACCTTACCACAGTCCCGTGCTAAAATATACAGGTGCTTTTCTTCTATCCTTTTTCTTTTCTTGATTAAAAAAAAATCTTTCTGTTGTAATTGCAAGGTGTAATTTGCAGGGTCAATTTTAGAAATGGGTAGAGTTAGTTAACAGTAGTTTTGTTGTGCTCTAGGGAAGGACCTTAAACTCATAATAACTGTTTCTATTTCTATTTAAAACTGCAAATATAATTAGGGGTGGGAGGTACGTGTAAAAGGAGAATCAAAGAGACTGAGAAAGTAGCTCCTGAAAGGATAGAAAGACTAGTGTAGAGAAGATGGGATGAAGCCAAAGATTCACTTTGTTTCTCTTACTTCCTGCATAACACTGGGAGTGTTTATAGATGTTCTGGGTCTCTCGTAGTATGTTCTATAGGTACTAGGTTGAAAGGCATTATTAAGAGAAACATAAGAACCACCTGCCTACATCCTTTTTCTGTCAGTATTTATAGCTATGTCTTGTTGTCTGTGAGTTGGCTCCCTTATTCTGCTCAAATAAGCCATCTCTCTGTCATTGTGCTTAAAACTCTGAGAAACTCTGTCTCCCTTTGACATCTTCCAGCTGCAGGTAATAATTGCCCATGCAGTGGCTTCAGGTTATCTTGGAAGAATGCCTTCCACCTGTGTTCATATGAATTTTCTGTCATTCACTTTGAGGAAGAGATATCTTGTCTTGATATTGTCAGTGCCACTTATGTATTAACCGAAAAGAGTGAATCCATATTGTTCAGTTGTCATTATTATCATCAAGCAAACATCAAATACTGTCTGGAAGATAATCTTGTCTGTAAGCTGCTGCCACAGGATAAAGGAATCATCATTTAGGACCTTTCCTCTCATGCTGCTCTTTCCTCATACTAGCTTCTTGGTCTGAGATGCTCAGTTATTTGTGCTTATCAAAATCCTACTTACGTTTTACAAGCTAATGCACATGCCACCTCCAAGAAGCCCTTCTGGGGCTCTCAATTAAATGGAATTTCTACATATTATGATTTTCCGTAGGTCATAGCTATTATACTGATATTGCCTTTATGTATGTCCACCCAATAGCTTGTAAGGTCCTGAGGATGTAAATGTAGAAACCCCCCCCCCACTCGTGTATATACTATAGATCTAAATATGTTTTCCCTTTATAGCTTGCCCTTAATGATTAACTAAGATTGTTTCAAAAGCAGACATCCTGAAATGCCCGATATATCCCAATACATCTCTCAAAGCATCCTGTCTTGCAAAGCAGGAAGCAGCTGTCCGTCACACTTGAAGACATCTTACGTCCTGTGTACACCTCTCAGAGTATCTTGTCTTGCCCGATGTGTTTACCTATATAAACTCCAGCCCTCAGTTGATCAGGAAGGTAGTTGGGACTTTACCCTCTGTCTCCTGGTCTACGTCTTCCAAAATAAGAAGTCTTTCCTTTAAGTTCTGTTTGGCGAGTGTGATTGTCAATCCTATAGTGGCAAGCACTGGGACCCACACAGGTCAGGGGTTCCCCTGACTAAGTTGGCCTCTCACAGGTTGGCTGATGGTGAAGGAAAATCCTATGGGACTAGTTTGTTACCAGGGATAATACCTAGTCTTACTCATTCTGTATCTTTCTTAGTACTGTACATACAAGTATAGTACTCACAGCAGGGTGCATATTTTTTCTTGAAGATTTTAATATGTGGATCTGCTACCTAGTTTTCTTAGATTAACCAGAATTTGGTTGGCTTTTGAATTTGAGGTTTAAACCATTTAAAACTGGCTGAAACTGGTTTTATTTCCCCACCTCAAGTTGTTTTATGTTATCTTGTGTGGCATAAGCTGAGCATGTGCAGAGAGAATGATCCTGCCCTCCAGATGATCTCAGGCACCACAGGAACCTGAAAATCCCCCACCAAAGGACTGGATTTAGGCACAACCAATGAGCCTTTGCCTGAGTCATATGGCCTGACTCAGGCACAGCCAATCACATTTTGTCTAGTCATGTTGAGGCACTCGTACTTACCTGGCTGTGTCCTGCCTGGCTATAGCCGTTAGGCATTCATGTTTGCCCAGCTGTGCCCCACAATGCTGTAACCAAGACCCTCACCCAGATGTCATATAGACCCATCTGCAGCTGCACTCTTGAGTTCTCACACTACAGTTAACACATACTACTGTAACAGAATTTTCTATTCTCTTCTCTCTTCCTATAATTTTCCACCCTGAGACAGAGTCATAACCATATAAGATCATAAGATCACCCCTCTTGCCTTGTTACAAAACCCAAGAAATGCTATGATATAAAAATAACAGCCCTGCTGCATTTGAGGCTCAGTCTTTGGACAGGATTCCGCTGAGTTAATGCCAGCTATTAATAAACTCTGTTTCCTTTTGTAAGCCTCAGTGTTTTCTGCCCCTCCCTGCAAATTCACAGTAACTCACTGCAACAATGTGGTCTGAACAGGAGCCATCCAATCCGCAGAATCCTTACCAATTCTTAAAAAACCCATTCAGCCCCTGTTTTGAGGAGACAGATTTGAGAGCATTGCCTCCTAATCTCCTTGCCAGTCAACCTCACAATAAAGCCTTTTCTTTTCACAAAAACTGGTTCCATAGTATTGGCTTCTGCATGCATTGAGCAGCAAGCCCTTGCTCAGTAACAAGTGAAAAGTACTTTGACAAATGCAAAATTGAAGAATATAGGCAAAGGAACATAATGGGAGAAGCAAGTCAATATCACTTACTGAGATCTCATATTATACAGTGAAAATGAAGTGGGTAGTTAAAAGATAGAAATATAGGGAATAGTGGTGGAAATTTAGATGGAAACTTAGGGAACACTTAGAATAAGTCAAAGGTAAAATATTCAGACTTACATTGTAATTTTGTTTCAATGGAATTACAGTAATAGAGGCACAGGTCAACCCAATGCTTTACATTTTATATCACCAGGGACAACATAATGCCTGGAATCAATTAAGAATTCAGTTAATATTTATGAGATGAATATGTAAAGTACTGGATATTTTGGAAGAAAAAAGATTTGTCAGGAAAGACAACTATGGATTGCAGAAGAATGGTAGAGAAAACCAAGACTAACATCTAGATGTTAGTCTTAATTAATTTAAGGAAAATATATTGGGGGAAGGGCTGAGTGGTGAGAGCTGATCTGAGCATGAATCTTTCCTGGTAAAAGAATGAGTATGTTGTTGTCCCAAATGCAAATGATTAGTCCCCAGCTTTCATCAGTTTACTACAGAAGCAGCAGGCACCCCGACAGAAACTTGAGGTTTAGATCTGCTTCATTTCAACAAGCTTGTCTAAGGAAACTTAGATAGTGGGAACTTCTTTTTAAGACATGATCCAGGCTACCTTAAATCAAGACAACCACTTCTTCCTTTAGGTTTCTCACTTGAAAAAGAGACACTGAATATTCCACAGTGATTAACCCTAAAACTGCTGATAGGGTTCTTCTCTGTCTGTAATGCAAAGAAAGAGAGCCCAAGAATGGGTACAGGAAGTGGTACAGATTAACAGGAAATTATGGTGAGAGCAGGAAAGTGTAACATCCCAGCTTGCAATAGTTTGTCCAGCAGATATTTATCAAAAACCTACTAAGCATAGGTAAATAGCCCTGTTGTGGGAAACACATTTGAGTGTTTGGGGAATAATAAAGGCAATTTGGCTCAAAGCAGTAAGAGAGAAGATATGAAAGATGACTGGGGCCATATCAGAAAGCTGAAAGCAGTTTGAGTTTTATTCTAAGTGTGATCTGTAAACCCTGGAACGTTTTGAGTAGAGGAGTGATTTAGCCTGATTTCATTTTTAAAAGCTCTGTCTGGCTGCTCTATGGAGAATGAACTGTAGTAGGTCAGGAATGGAAATACGGACACTGTTGAGGAGACTTGCACTCGTGGAGGTAAGAGTCAGAGATGGCTTGTGCAAAGGTGATAGCAGGGGAGGTGGCAAAAGTGACTTGATTTGAGAAGTGTTTTGGTATGTGGATGACAAGACTTGCTGATAGATTTATTGTGGGGGAGTGGGAAAGTTATTCAAGGATAACTTCTGGGTGTTTGGACTTAGAAACTAAATCAAATAGAAAAGACTTGCAGGAGCATGTTCTGGAGGAAGTGACTTAAGACTGCTGCTTTGGGCAGAAGCCTCATAGACACCCAATGGGGATGCTGAGTAAGCTGTTGGGTGTAGGAGTCTGGTGTTCAGAGAAGTCAGGGCTAGATATACATGTTTGGTAGTCATTAGCAGAGAGATAATATTTACATGGGAGGACTTGATGAGACCATCCATATGGAAGAATGTGTTGAAAGAGAAGAAGATGGAGCCCTGGATTGAGTCCTGGGGCACCACAGCATTTCGAGCTTAGAAAGAAGAAAAGGAGCAAACAAAGCAGACTGAGAAGGAGAGGCTGGTTAGGAAACAGCAAAATTAGGATAGAGTGTGAAAACAAAGCCATGTCAACGAGGGAGCGATACCTGTCAAATGCTGCTGGAGGTTAAGGGTACAGAAGCAGATAGAAGCCAATTTGATATTGAAAACAAGAAGCCATTATCTTCAGATTGCAAGAAAGAAAAAGGAAAACAATTGTGCCTTTCCTTTGGAGTGAGCAGGAGTAAAGCCATGCTGGGACCTAAAACCACATGTGCTATAAAAGACTTTTAAATGACACAGTTCTTTTTATTTTTGTCTTAGCATTTCTGAATTCGCTCTTTTTCCATGGTTATTTGATATTTTGAACCTTGGTTATAGGGCAAGGTGACATTATTTACATAAAGGTAAGGTTGTTTTCCAATCAGCTTGGAGGTGCAGACTCACACTACTATCCAGACTCTGGGAAACCAAGGAAGACATCAGTAAAGCTAGGCTGATGCCACCCCTCCAGCAGGACCACGAGATAACAAGGACAGTCACAGAAACCAGGCGAGTCTTGGCGAGACTGCACCTGGCCCCTTGCATGTCCCCCAACACTTGCTGCTTTTCATTTCCCATGTTCCATTCCCTCAGCTCCTCTTCAAAACTCCACTGAAACCCTAAAGTGGGGAGACAGTTCTAGTCTGTCTCCTCAGTCATCTAATAATAAACTTTCTGCCTCACACCAACGTTTGGGACCGATGAGTCTTTTGTTTTTGAGCGGAGAGCACTGGGACCTGGATACTGCCAGTAACATTTTTTTTCAAAAACATCCATCACACTTGCTGCTTGACAAAGTGTCAAATCAGAATGAAAACTGCGGTAGGTATTGTGAATACTCACCTACTATAAGTTTGTTTTTGTGTTTCAGGCTCACATGTTGTTTAAACCAGTAATTTAATTTAATTTTATTATTTTTAATTTTAACATTTACTTGTACATATTTGTGGGGGATAGTGTTGTTTCAAAACATGTATGTGCCAGTAAGTTTAGGCATTAGAGAAGCTTTCCAGTCAATTCTGTGCAGAAAAATAAGTATCATAAGAGCATTTAAAATGTTTTAAATTACTGTTTAGGCATCAACCTGAAACATAATTATACTTTGATTACTATTTCCTGTCAAGCATGTCTTTCTATAAATATAAAAAATGTAATAATACAAAATTCAGTGACAACAGGCGATTCTACAAATCATTATTCTTATGAGCTCTTATGTAGTAGCATAAATAAACAAAAACCAGCTTGCTCTATTCAGTCGCTTCAGATTGCCATATTCAGAATGTTAATGTCGTATTTGTCTCTACTTTGCTAAACTACTATGGACAGTAATTTAGCCATTCTATGACCATTCAAATATGAACAATTATTGACAAAGAACAGGTATTTTAAGAGCCTGGGATCATCTTAATAAAGCGATATTAACACACATTTTTCTAATTTTTTTTATTGTAGTAAAATACACATAACATAAAATGTACCATCTTAACAATTTTTAAGTGTACAGTTCAGGGGTATTAAGTACATGCATATCATTGTGCAGCCATTACCACCATCTAGAACTCTTTTCATAAATGTATGGAAAGCTTCACGGAATTTTCACGTCCTCTTTGTGCAGGAGCCATGCCAATCTCTGCTTTGTTCCAATTTCAGTATATGTGTTGACAAATGATGGAGTTTGGATGTGTCGTCCCCTCCAAAACTCATGTGGAAATTTGATCTCTAATGTGGCAGTGTTGGAAACTGATTGAGTCATGGGGGCAGATCCCTCATGAATAGATTAATGCTCTCCCTGGGGAAGGGGGGATTAATGAGTGAGTTCTTGCTCTATTAGTTCCCGCGAGAGCTCATTGCTTAAAAATGACCCTGACACCTTCTCTCTCTCTCATGCTTCCTCTCACCATGTGATCTGCTTGTACCCGCCGGCTGCCTACCACTTTTCCGCCATGAGTAGAAGCAGCCTGAGGCCCATGCCAGATGCAGCTGTCCCAGAATCGTAAGCCAAATAAACCTCTTTCCTTTATAAATTACCCAGTCTCAGGTATTTCTGTTATAGCAACACAAAACTGACTAAAACAACAAAGTGAGCACTATTGTGCATTTTTAAGAAACAATTAATTTACATAAAGAGGAAAACCCCTGAAAAACAAGTAAGAACTATTTTATTATTGTTTTCGAAATAAATACTTAGACCAATTTCATAATGCTCCATATCAGGATATCGAGTCATGGAGAGTGACTATCATGTTCTCCCATATAATACCCTTTGATTCTTTACTCAGAAGCAAAATATAAGGATGGATTATCTTATCCAAAATGAACGTTGCTATATTTTCCTAATTTTCTGGTTGAAAACAAAACAAATGAAAAATAATGCAAACTCAGATTAACTGAGTTCTTACTATATGCCAGGGACTATATTAAATATTTTACATTCATTGTGCATCTTAATCCAACAAGAATGCAATGAGGTATTTCTCTTATTTTCATTTTGAAGATAATAAAACTGAGTCTTGGAAAGGCATAATTAATTACTCAAGGTCTCATAATCGGAAAATTGTAGGTGAAAGAGGTAGCCCTAGGTTGGCCTGACTCCAAAGTCCTTGCTCTTAACCTCTGTGTTCTATTATACATTTTGTAAAGAGATAGTAGGTCACACCTACCCCCAAATTTTAAATGTATGGCTTTAGAAAATCTCCCCAAACTCATCCTGTTTGTATAAGCATACCATTTTTTTCTTGTGCACACAATCATTTATATGCTGAACCATGATACTTACCTCATCAAAGGTTAGAGTTGTATTCTCACAATTATTTCTAAGTGTTTTTTTTAAAGCCATTTTATTGATTTACATACAAAAAGCTGTACATATTTAATGTATACAATTTGATGAGTTTGGTGATAAGTATACACCCATGAAGCCTTCACCACCATCTATGCCATAAGCCTATCCATCACTTCTGAAAGTTTCCTCCTGTCATCTTATTTATGATTATTGTTACTATTACTGTTATTATTTGTGATAACAACATTAAGATCTATCCGCTTAGCAAAATTTTAACTATACAATACAGTACTTTTAACGATAGGCACTATACTGTACAGTAAGTAGGTCTCTAAGACTCATTCATCATGTGTAACTGAAACTTTGTACCCTTTGACTAATACCTCCCATCACCCCCTCCTTAGCCCCAGCAACAGATTTATGGGTTTGGGTGATGGTGCAATGTCCTTTGGTACAATTTATCTACATTCATGCTTGTCATTTGCTGACTTCTAAAATGATGCCTTTATAATTAGAACATTTCTTGAAATAAAACTGCTGTGCCAGAAGACACCCTATAGAACTCAATTTCAGCTCTTACATACAAACATTCCTTCATCTACATGCTGATTCCAACACCTGTTATGCACTAAGAGATATATCTATTTCCAGAATTTGTCCAAATGGAGGTTTATTATCACACACTGTGTAATTCATGACACCCTTAAATATTTGTAAGCTGTTGGTGATGTTTTTGCTTATTTTACTTAGACTTTATTTTGGGGCTTTCCTCATGCCTCACTCCCACTGATTACTGGGGGCTCTCTGCTGCAGTTAGGTGGAAAGAGCAAGGTTTTGAGAAGATACCTGACTCACGTTTGATTTTAGCTCCTCCACTTGTTGCACATACTGCATAATTATGGTTAACTCTTCTTGTTTCTAAGATTATAGACAATTGAAATTTTAGACTTGCACATGATCAAGTAGAGATTTGTGTAGTTGTTGTGGTTTGTGCAGGGAGTGGCAGAGGGGTTGGAAATGGCTTTGATCTTATCCCAACCAATCTTCGCAGGTGGTAAAGAAGCTGGTCTGAGTAAGGCCTCTTGCCCCAACTTGCCTGGTGGTTAGACCCACGAGGGCAGGAGGCCAGGCACTGGGCACGACCTCCCTGAGCCTTTTCCTTTTACTTCTCCCTTCCTTATACACTGGATTCTAATGCTGCTGGCTAACATCTCAGCACCTAGGTCAGCAGACAACCTTATTATCTAAGGCATCAGCCTGGCTTTTCTCTTTATTTGCAAGTTTACTTACTCCATCTGAGGGATTTATTAATTTACTTATTTGTATTTTTAGAAAATATGGTATATGTATGCAATGGAATACTATACAGCCCTTAAAAAGAAGGAAATTCTGCAAGATGTGACAATGTGGATAAAGCTTGAGGACATTATGCTAAATGAAATAACCCAGTCACAGAAAGACGTGATTCCTCATGATTCCACTTACATGAAGTATCTAAAATAGTTAAATTCACAGAGACAAAGAGTAGAATGGCAATTACCAGAGGCTGAGTAAGGGGGCAATAGGGAGTTGTAATCAATGTGTGTAAAGTTTCAGTTGAGCAAGATGAATAAGTTATAGAGATTTGCTATACAAATTTTACTTATAGTAAACAATACTATATTAAACACTTAAAATTTTAAGATGGTAGATTTCATGTTAAGTGTTCTTACCACAATAAAAAATAAAAGTTTTTAAAAAAAAATACTGGCTGCTTTCCAAATATAGCTTTTTAGTGAGAAAAGCTAGATTACACTTGGGTTATTATCAAACTTCCAAATTGTGTCTGTTCTCCCTTATCTGGGAATTTTTCACATTTAGGACTTAATTTCACTTTGTGGAGCCCGCCTGTTGCACCTTTGTGACTTGGAATGCTCTTTTGGATTATGTTACAGAGAAAAAAGATTTCTGACTGCATACCATACACATCTGCTTTAAAATTAGGGCTATTGTTTAAAATGAACAAATTTTTGAATTCTTAAAGGTATATATTTCCCATGTTCTAGTTAAGGAAGTGAAATACTACTTGTAAGTTTGATTTTCCTTTTTTCCTAATATTCAATTATTTTCTGAAGATTGTGCCAAGTGTAATTCTTTATAAAACAGATAATATTTCTTCGACATGAACAATTATCAGTGTTTTCAGATTCTAATTCAGTTGTTGAAATTTTAATTGTAATCTGTGTTTTCAGAGCCAGAATTGTTTTAAGCAAACACAGAAGATCCCATTATTCAATGTCCTACAAAATGAGTGCGCCTGAGTTGCATCCATTAAAACATCTTACATGGGTCAGTTTTGTTTTCGTCACCCCACACCGCAGTTTTTTTTACATGAATGAGCTAAGAGGAAACAACTATTATTTGACCAATTTGTTTAAATCAAAAGTGCTTATGTGTCTCCTAGAAAAATAGCCGGATGTGTTTTTAAATTCTGAATGCTACAACTAAATTGAGCCGAAGTTCATTATTTTCTGAATGCTTCCAAAATGCAACACTGTTCTTTTGACCTCTGTTTCTGGAGTTTTATTAAGACTCTAAAGGTCAAAGATACAGAGACTGGAGCAAAATACATTCATTTACAATACACACAGCACAATCAGAAATGAGTCACACACATTGTGTGTCTTTGCAGGATATTTGTATAATGCAGTCTTCTTTTTGTGGGTACCTGATGTGACTGAATGGTTACATTTATTCTACCAAATGTCTACAGAGTTGTTACTAGTGGAGAAATATTTTAGATTGCCAATTGTTTGCTTCTAAACTAATTTCTGAACAGAAGGTGATATGAGTCAGATTTTTTTTTTCATAAAATTAAATCTCTCTCTGTATAGATATCCACTTTCTTAAGAGATAGGTATTCGTTATAAGACCTCTGCTCTAACACATACTTTTAAAATTTCATGAGGCGAGGAGGGAACACAATGATGTTGGCACTTGGAAAGTTGCCCATTGAGGGATGGCATCAGATTTTGACAAAGAATACATTGAGAATACAAACAAACTTAAACTCAGTTTTCCCAGAAGAGTCTGATCTAGCTTGAAATTCAATTTTCTCAGGCACATTCGAGTAATTTGTTTCTACTAGTGATAAGGAGATTATTTTTGTGCATATGTGGTGATATCCTACAGAGGAAACAGTGGGAGATTTCCTTTAATTCGCACTCAGCCTTTAATGTTTTCTTCCCCTAATATATAAAGAGGATAGCATAATTTTAAGCATTACTTGTTTTTTTCACATTCTTTATTTAGCTTTTATTCTCTTTAGCTCGAGTCTGTCAAAAATTGTAATACAGTAACCTCCGAACCTAGCTTTTTGTTACCACAATTGATCTCTATAGCAGTTAACATTCTTACATGCATTAGGACCTACCATATTCCAGACACTGATCTAGATACTAAGAATTCAGCAATTAATTATACAGATAAAAATCTCTGCCTTCATAGGGCTTTCATTTTTGTACATATGTATGTACCTGTTTGTCCTTTTCAGCCCCAACCTCTAGCAAAAATTCCAAAATTTTTTTTTTTTACTAATCTTATTTTAAAGGTTACATAACTTTTGAAAAAAATCACTATGAATTATTTTCAGTCTGAGGAGAAATCACTCATGGTACTCTTTGCAGGTGAGAACTGAATCCAATGATATTTAATGTTTTCATCAGTGAACAAGACCAGTGTTTCTCAAGTGTGTCTTTAGACCACTGCATCAGAATCACCATTAGAGGCTTGTTACATTTTGTGAGATCCACTTCATAGCTCCTGATTCAGAATACCAGGGTGAGGATCAGGAATCTGCATTTTTAAACTAGAAAACTGAGCTACCTATATACACACTGAAGTCTAAGAATTAATTACTTGTTTAGAAAAGAGCTAAAGAAAGCATATCTTACATTAGAAAATGATCACAAGCAATTGGACAAAAAAGACAGACTTGGAGTTTAGAATAAACAGAAAACAATACATTTTAATATTATTATCTTCAATTTAGGACAGAATGGAAAAGGATATTTGTAAAAATTGATGAAAAATGTCAAGAAAAACGTTAATCATAAGGTTACATACACATATACCTACATCATATGTTCTGGAGTACATTATATAATAAGAGGTTCACATATTTAACATGTTTCCCAACTGCCAGTTTAGACTCTTCCCTCCTATGTCCCATTACTGTTGTTTTCTTGTTACAAATTTAAAACACTGAAGCACAGAAGGAGTAAACAACTTCCCCAGAAAAACACAAAAAGTAAATACTGGAACCAGGGTTACAAGTCCTGAAGTCTAGCTCCATTGTCTAGGTTCCTACCCATGCCTGTCGCTAAAGGGAGGAGGAGTCAGCTCTGACCACGTACACGCTGCTTTATGAAAGAACTGTCCAGCGTGGAAAACAATTTAGCCTAATATAACATGCTAAGTGTTTATGACATACTACTTTATTGATCTTAATTGGCTGGAGAATAGGAGAGCAGAGTAATACAGATTTATTTGAGGTGAGTGTCCACTTTTACAATTTACAGCTGTATTGCAATTGGTTCTAGACAATAGTTAACAGTCTAAAGCTCCCCTAAAGCTAAAATAGACTCTTACTCCATCTGAATGGCTTGCTTCTGTATACAACTTTCTTAGGACCTACGTGTAAAATAACCCAACATTCAAGTTGAATTTTGTGAAATGGCTTCTTTTCTCTCTATATATTTTGAACAATATCTTTTAAACTAGTTATAAAGAAAAAATTAAAGCATATAACATCACATACTAAGGCCCTCCTATAATGTCCTCAAGGATCACGCCAGGGAAGATAAAGCTACAACGAAAAAAAAAAAAGGCCCTTTAGAATGTCTAGGTTTGCACAAAACCCTCTATTTAGCACATTACTTATTGATAAATGCCATTGTGTATTACGCTGACCCTGTTTTTATTTGGAATGCTCCAAAGCACCCTGTTCCCACCATTTTCTTAGCCTATCTAATCATTCAATACTTAGTCTAAGTGCTGCTACCTATTTAAGGCTATTTTTTATCACCCTACTCTGGCTAATCTCTTGGCCCTCTCTTCTCTTGAAGTATAAAAGTATTCTCAAGATATACAATAGTGTGAAAGGATGAAGAAGTTATTTTCTGAACCACTGGCACCAGAATTTCTCCTAGGGAGAAGACTATTTCTGGTTAAGGAACTACTTTGATGTCTGCTTGGGGAAAGAACATAAGACCATGAGAATGAGTGTCACTAAGGGACAAAGGAAAAACAAACATGAACCAAAATTAGTGGTGGCAGAGGAGTGAATTCTGAAGAGAGGAACAGAGAGACACACACTGTGGGGGAAGCTGGACACTGATGGAAATAGCCCAGCAGATATCTAAGACAGACAAAGGCTTGGTGAGAATGGTTCCATGGAAATCAAATGGAAGCAATGGAGGTCTGTGGCAAAGTTAGAGTGGAGCAGAGAGAATGAAGGAGCAGCTAGCGATCAGAAGCTGAGCAGACGATGGAGGATCAAGAAGGAGGGAGAAATCAGAACCAGAGAAAGCTTGGAGAAGTGGACGAGAATTTTTAGAAATTCAGAGGAAAACACTCAACTTTACACTAGATGAGGAATGGGGGTTCAAGCTAGTCTTACATGGATCTTAAGGAGTAGGATGCCTCAAGTGGACATTTGGATTAGTAGCTTTATACTGTAGTTAGTTAACATTTTATATGATTATGTCTTATCCTTTTGAGTGGGTTTCAAGTTTCTAGTAAGCAAGTTATCCTTGCCTTTTTAATTATTAATTATTTTCTACTTGGTATATTTTGCACACTTTAGGTTGTCACATATTCATTATTTTTTTTATGTGTGCCAGAGTGAAAAATGTGATGATTTGTGAATGAAAAATGTCCTAGTTTTAAGATCTTTAGGTTATTCTCTTGTGGACCTTTTAAGTCCTGGTCCCTCAAATTCTTATAGGAACTGTTGTTGAAAATAACTAACCTCTGACTACGTCTAGAATATCTGGGTTATTTAGTATTTAATATTTCTATGGACCAATATGGTCATTTAAAATATAATGTTACTTTTCTATATGATGCAGTTAGTTAAATTTCCTAAAGATAGTTTAATTTTCCAGCAAGTACTTCAGACCTTATATGTTCTAAAGCTTATGATTGTTTTAACTCTGTGAGTTAAAATCTATGGCTAAGCACATTATATTTTTAATGCTGGAAGTGTTTTCCTATGAGGATTCTAAATATTTAGAGTAATTATACTTGGCATCTAGAATTTTGTTGGAGGATACATGAAAAAATACTATTTGGCACCACTTATGGATAAAGAATCAGAGCATAAATAAGTGGGTAAGGCACAGAATGGCACTTTATCTTTTGAATTTTGCTCATAACGCTAAGAATAATTTCTGTGCCCTGAGAAATTCCCTTTAAATATTTTTCATCTGCAAGAGAGCCATTCTGTTGATCTTACATATATTAGTTCGATGGTTTACAACAAGGACTTGTATTAAGTTATGCACAAATAAGTCAGTGAGAATATATTTATGTTATGCATTTATCACCAAACACCTTGTAAAGCAGGTAATATTATTTCCACTTTATACATGAATGTGGTTGGCAAGCTTTAAGATGGCTTCCAATGATTCACACTTCCCTTTTGACTTATGTGAGTGTGGGCTGGACCTAGGGACTCATTTTTGAAGAATAGAATATGGTAAAACTGATTGAATGCCACTTCCACAATTAAGTTACAGATAGATGGTGGCTGCCATGTTGCGTACCCTTTCTTCTTTTCTCACTGGCTGTCTCTGAGGAAAGCCACATGCCAAGTCATGAGCTACTCTGTGGAGGGTTCACATGGCAAGGAATTGATATTTACAGGTCTGTGGCCAATGTTGACCTCAGACCTACCACCAGCCATGTAAGTGGCTTGGAAGTGCACTGTGGAGTCTTAATATAACTGCATCCTGGCCCACACTTTGATTACAGCCTATGAGACAACCTGAGCCAGAGGCACCAGCTAAGCTGCACTTGGATTCCTGTCTCACAGAAAATAGATAATAAATCCTTCTTTTTAAAAGCTGCTACAATTTGGAATAACTTGTTAAGCACAATACATAACTAATAAAAAGAGGAAATTGAATCCCAGGAAGGTTATATGATTTGTACAAGGTATCACATTTAAAGAGTTGAAAACTTAGGGTTTTCTGACCACTTGGTTAGACAAGGGCTCTCTGAGAAGGTGACATTGAGGAGACACCTAAATGAAGTGAGCCATGTGAACATCTGGGGAATAAGTGCTCGGGCAGAGAGACAGGGCAAGGGCAAATGCTCTGTGGTGAGAACACTATAACAGGAAGAGCAATGTGGATACAGCAGAACAAATTAGAGAAAAATGTAGACGAGATCGAAGAAATAGGCCAAGGCCAGATCACGAAGAGGCTCCTAGTCACAGTAAGCACTTTGGCTTTTGTTCTAATTCAGGTGAGAAGATATTAGAGTGTTTTAAACAGAGAAATGATATGATCTAATGCACTTTTTTTAGGAGATACTTTTGGCTGATTTGTGGAAAATGGAATGAAAAATAGCAGGAGGAGTAAAGACTCAGTAAAGAGACTTATTGAGGTTGTTAACTTGTCTATGTGAGAGGTTGTGATGGCTTGGACTAAAGATGCAGCAGTGGAAGTGGTGGTAAATGGTGAATTTGGGTATAAAGGAAGAACCAACAGGAATTGCTGATGAAATGAGGTATAGCTGTCCTGGAAAAGCAGATGTCAAGGATTACCCCTTTGTTTTGCTGAATAATTTTGTGAATTGTAGTTTTCTTTAATGAAATGAAGGATACTGAAAGAGGGTCAAATTGGGAGAAGAGGTGGGAAATGCAGAGTTCTAATTTAGGAGTATTGCATAGTGTCCAAAAGGCCACTGAATATATGAATCTATAGCTGAAAAGAAACACCAGAATGGGATACACATTTGAAAGTCATTGGGGTAAAGATGCTATTTAAAGTCATGTGTCTGGCAGAGGTTACCTAGAAAGTGAGTCCAGATAGAGATGATATGAGAAGACTGAGCCCTGAGTTATTACACTACTTAGAGATCAGGTAAATTAGGAAGATTCAGGAGGATCCAGCAAAAAGACTAGCAGGTAGTGGCCAGTTAAGCAGGAGGAAATTCAAGGAAGTGTGGTGTCAAGACAGCCACATAAAGGAAGTATTTTAAGAAAGGATTGGTCAATTGTGTTAAATATCACTTGCAAAATGAAGACACACTGACCAGAATAGACTGGGAAAGAAAGCTGTTTGGATAAAATCAAGGAGGTTTTGTTGTGCCCAGAGTATAATCTAGAGGTTCGATCATAGGAACTTAATGGTTTTGAAATTATGACTGTACTCTGTTTTAATGAAATTAAACGACCAGTCTTGATTCAAGGTGCTCAGGCTTTAGAGAAGATTTCCAAGTATGTATATAGATATAACACAGGCTTGGCATTCTCCTTAGATTTTCAGCAGGTAGTCATAAGTGTTAACTCTGGAAAGAGCCATGCTTTTCTTCAGATTAACTTGCAATTTTCATTTGACTTGGCCCTCTGCAAACTGTACTGAAGCTGGGTTTTGTTCTGCCATCATCCTTTTGACAGCTTTCTTGGGAGAACAGAGAACTCCCTTAAGCATTTGTCTTGATCAGTTCGGGCTGCTATCACAAATTACCATATAGACTGGGTGGCTGAAACAACACATGTTTATTTCTCACAGATCTGGAGGCTGGGAAGCACCAGCAGATCCAGTGAGGGCCACTTCCTGCTCTGCAGGAGGCCATCTTCTGTTTGTATCCTCACATGGCAGAGAGCAGGGAGCTGGGGAAAAAGAAAGCTCTCATGTCTCTTCATATAAGGGCACTAATCCCATTCATGAGTGCTCCACCCTCATGATATATTTACCTCCCAAAGATCCTATTTCCTAGTATCATCACATCAAGTATTAAGATTTCAATATATAAATTTGGAGGTGAACACAAACATCCAATCCATAACAGCATTTCACATTTTACGGTTGTTCTTTTTCTGAGAGTGGATGTGTGTGTATAAAGATGACACAATTTGTATTAGACTGTTGTATTCAGAATATACTTTCTTGAAATTACAGGCAGAGATGATATGTTTGGATATCCCTATGGGAGCTGAACAGTGGCGCCTATATTTTGAACTGCTCTTTTTCTGTGTTACCAGCATTAACCTCTGATCTTCTTCCCAAAGATAAACTGGAGTCTTTACATCTATCCCACCAGGGAGTCTAGAGCTGAACACATTCCAGGGGAGTTCTTTGTATAGTTGATTTTCTCTCAAACTTTATTTTGGGGAAAACATAATTTTGAGTTTTTTTTTTTTCTACCTTAGAGGAAAGAATTATATGGTAAAATTTTAATAAGCAAGAGTAAAATATATCTCCCTTTTGATATATGTAACTTTTTTTTCAGATTTTAGAAATAAGGTTTCAATAAAGATGATGTGAAATATTCTTTCTTTTATAGGGTGTGATTCAGATTTCAAGTAAGACATCTTAAAGACCCACAGATCAACTTCCCCAGATTCCCTGAGGAATCCGAGCACGTTCACTACTATGCTGATGTGAGAAACAACTCTTGTTGCCATCCATGGCTTTTTGTGTCTGACACGGGTCTCTTTTTTTTGAGACCATTGAACTCAGGTACAGCAGAATGTTTCCTACTTTGTCCTTGTACCTTGCTTTGTAAGCCTGGTGATAACACTTTACATTTAGGCTTACTTATTTATTCAAAAAATAATATGAACATACTATGTAGCTTATAGGAATAAAACATAAATATACCACTGACTATATGGAGTTCACATCTCATGACATGTTAATTTTCTAACACTTCACTCCCAATTCTTCATTTTCATAAGTATTGTGGGAAGGGACAGAGGTTACCAACAAAGGTAGAGTTAAACTAATAGTTGCCCCATTTGATGACTTATTTTTATTGTTTTATCTTTAAAATTTTATAAAATTAATTTTTAAAATTGACAAAGATTACATATATTTATGGTGTACAACATGGTGCTTTGATATATGTATACATTGTAGAATGGATAAATCAAGCTAATTAACATGTGTTTTACTTCAAACAGTTGTCATTTTTTTTGTGGTGAGAACAGCTAAAATCTACTGTCTTAGAGATTTTCAAGTACACAATATATTGTTATTAACTATAGCCAAAATGGGGTGTTGATGCAGTAGTGAATCCTCTTCTCTTATGGGAAGTGGGTGGTCTTAAAAGGTATTGGGCTAATGATGCATTGATCAGAGCCATAAGAGACCAACCCTTAAGAATAGGCTCCTGTGTTCCTTGCTGGATATTGTCACAACTACTCACATCTTTTATCCTCACAATATTGTGTGTGTAAAGAAGAAAACTGAACCTTACGGAGTCTAAATAGTTACAGAGCTGTCATTTGAAAACATGACCCAAATCTTTTCTCATTAATTATGCCATAGTACCTCAGGTTTACCCATAAGGTCAGTGATACCCAGAAGGTCAATGATGAAATCTAGACTAAAAATCCTTAGAGGAAAGGATGAAATACTGCCATTCGCAGCAACATGGATGAATTTAGAGGAAATTATGTTAAGTGAAATAAGCCAGGCACAGAAAGAAATACTGCATGTCCTCACTTATATGTGGGAGCTAACTAACTAACTAACTAACTAACTAACTAACTAACTAACTAACTAACTAACTGAATAAATAAATAAATAAATAAATAAATAAACAAACAACAAAAAAAGATACAACAAGCACAATAATTCTTTGAACTTTTAAAGAGAATAAAACAGACCTGAGGTTGCCAGAGGTATAAAGGGAGAGAGGGAGGGGGAAAGGGCCACGAAAATTGATTACATTGTACAATGATTAAAAAAAAAGTATGTGGAACGACAACTATATATAGTTGTCGTATATATATATAGTTGTCGTATATATATATAGTTGTCGTATATATATATAGTTGTCGTTCCACATACTTTTATATATATATATATATATATATATGTTCTTTCTTTTGAGCCAGATTAAGTTAACCAGGACACTTTCAGACTTCATTTTCCCAATTTCTTAAACTGACAAGAGCCTGAGCATGTGCTGGAAGGGATGATGTAGGAGTGGAGTTTTTCCCTTTAACAATGGAAGCTGCCCAACAGTGAAATGTGATGCCTCATGAAGAGGAACCCCCTAAGCCAGCACCCCTCTGACACACACTGAGTCTGCTACTGTCTCTTTCTGGAGACAGTCTTATGAGTGAGCCAGTGTTCTGGCTTGCTCAGAGTTGAGATGAAAGCAGTTGAATAGCTGCAATATCTACCCCTAAACACAAGACTAGCTGAATTAGACTTGCTCATAAAACTTCTGAGAGTCCACAGACTATCTAAAAGGTGGTTATTTAGTTGCTGTGGCTAACAAAGACTTTCAAAATGTCTTAAAAGAAACTAACAATAAAAATAAAATCTATAGAGGAATCCCAACACAAGGTAGACCAAGGAACCCTACAGGAAAATAGGATCTGTGACTTTGTAGTATACAATAGCAATGGCTCTTCCAAAGGAGGAAAAGATTGGGTAACATTCCTTGTCTAGCGTAGTTTGTCCTTTAGCATTCCTGTAGAGTTCTTTCTCACTCTATTTGCCATTACTTTATCATATATGACATTTAATCCATCCCAATGAACACTTGTCCTGCAAGCAGCCGGTTGGATCCACAGAACAGAAATTTCACAGAGAAAATATATGTTATTTTTCTTCTCTCAAATTTGAGAAATATTATATTATGATGGAAATTGGAATAATTTCACCCTCAGAAGTGTTCTTTGAAATTACAAATGTTCTTAAATACAATTCATTTCACTTCAGATTAGAGGTATCATAACTTATAAACTGAGAGGGAATAAAAAAGGGTTAAACACCTGTTAGGTTGGGTGTTAATAAATAGATGCATATTATTTGTTTTTCCTCATTACAGAAAAGCAAAAGGTTTTATTTTTATTATTATTACTTTAGCACAGTTAATTTATTATTTTCAAGCTGGTGCCTAAATTTCTGGAACACAAAATTAATGGTCTCTTGGCAGGCCTCTCTGAATTACCCTTAGTCAATAGCAGTTCTTCCCATCTGTCATCTTAATTTGCAGTATGCCTCCCAGATGCACTAGAACAAAGATACACATTGCACTATTTTCCATTCCCATTGGCACTAAACTAAAAACTAAGAGTAGCCATAAATGCATTCTTTACAAGAAAACTTCCAAACTGGAATCCCTGATTTAAAATAAACTTGGATGTCACTCAGCCCTGCCAACCAAATCTTTCAGAATGCAAATGACATATTTATTTATAGAACTATTTAGATAATAATGGAAAAAGGTTAATATTTTCTAAATTAGCAACCAATGATCAACTCCATAGGGTCAAAGATTTGTTTAAAAATGATCTTTTTTGCACCCGTTTCTTTGTTGAAATAATTAAAATTGGAAGTGATAAGAATATGTTAATATTTGAATCAACATTTATACCTGTTTGGTCATATTCCGAGAGAAGACAAATTTTTTTTTAATCTTAAATTATGCCATTTAAAGTCATTGAAAATGAGTTAATTCATGGCTCCCACACATATTTGTATGATGCGAAGTTAATGAAAATGTTGGGTAAGTAATTTCAGCACTTTTTGTTGTCTCATGTTGGAATAGGGCACAGTTTAGCCTGGGAGCGAACCCAAATCATGGTCAAGAGGAAATCAAATTTGGAGTCAGAAAAACAGTGCAATGTACAGCAGATCTAAAAAGTAAGGCAAACCAAGAGAGGGAAAAAATAAACAATGAAGCCAGAACGCTGGAGCAAAAGAAAAAACTGCAGTGCAGTTTAAGGAATTGGTCAGACAATGGTTTACCAAGGCCAACCATTTTCAGATAGTGCCAGTGTTATCTGAAGTGTGGCACATGGAATTGAGAGTCGTATTTCACAGGGACTGTAAAAACAAAACACAAGTCTGTACAACATTCCTTACTCATAACTGGTGTATTTCCTTTAGTAATTATTTATTTTTTCTTGGCACGGATTAGCTAAAAATAGAATGAACACACATATTGCTTTCTTTTACTTTGTCCTAGTCAAGGCCTGCCTCTTAGGTACTTAGGAATAGCACCGCTTTTCACTCTCCTGAGTGTCCTGGTTTGGGTGATAAAGCTATCTAAAGCACAACATGAGAACACATAAGCACTGTTATCCAATGTGGATTATTATCTTATATTTGTTTCCTGCAAAGCCTTTTGAAATCAATATAGAAAAGGAAGATTTGTTTGATCGTAGTAACTCTGGAAAAAAAAAAAGAGTAGAGAAATTGATTTTCTTGTTTAGGGGATAGTAAAGTGTATGAGAAGGATGAGATATATTCCTGGAGAGTAAAAACCAAAAACTTTGATGGAGAAATTTAGTTCTTAAGTATTAAGGACACCAAAGATCCATAGACCATGAAACTAAAGTTAGGAAAATTGATATAAAGAAATATTGATAATTTTAAAGGGTTTAATAGAATCTTAAAGTCAGAGAAAATGTGGCATAGATCATAAATAAATCCTTAATTGAGGCAAATAAGAAGTGGTTAAGTTAATATTAGTTTCTGCCTATTTATTATATGCAAAATGTTCTTTATTCAAGAGTTATTAATGCCAAAAACACAATTGTCATTTAGAAAAATCTTCAAAAGGAGAAATCTTTAGCTTAAAAGTAGATAGGAAAATAAACGCATTCATGGGGATTAGAATTTGAAAGCTGAAATAAATTTATCATTCTTCATTTTACTCTTCAGTGTGATGTACATGTTCTAAGGGATGTCAAGAACGTTCTCATGAAAGTCATTAACTATTCAGTTGATGTGAGGCCTCCTTGTGGGGACTCTGATGGCAGAGGCATATGGCAATCACTTGATCACTTGGGCATTTAGTAATTCGTTTAATGTTGTTCAGTGTGATCCTTTCCATAATTAGGAGATGAAAGCTGATTAGTAAGTGGAACTAATTGGGAAAAAATTCATTACAATTTTGTACATGGCCAAGTGTTAAACAGAACAATGGAGTCCTACAATCAATGCTTTCATTAATAACAGGTGAGATCATTTTTTTCTAAAAAAGCCCCATGACTCTCTTGTCCCTTGTCTTCTCTAATCTAATTTCTCCTCAATATCACAGTGGTTTATACATACAGTTCCTACTTCTTCACTTCCTCTTTTTTTTTTCCAGCCCACTACAATCAGCCTTTATGCCCATTACTCTACAGATACTCTGTAACTGCTCTCACAAGTCATTGCGACCTCCAGTCACATATTAAAATTCTTTTAAAAACATGTTTTATTATTAATATTATTTTTGATTGAAAAATCATACTCATATACATTTATGGGGTACCATGTGATATTTTGATATATGTATACAATGTGGAATATTTAAATCAAGGTAAGTCACATATCTATGTCCTCACTTACCTGTCATTTTTTATGGTGAGACATTTGAAGTTTGCTCTCACTTATTTTGAGATATACAATACATTATTGTTGACTGTAGTCATCCTGCTGTGCCATAGGTCTCAAAACCCATTTCTCCCATCTATCTAAAACTTTGTACCCTTTGATCAACAACGTTCATTTATGAATGAACATTTCTTTATCCATTCATCAGTTTGTGGTCACTTAAGTTGATTCCATACATTGGCTATTGTGAATATTGCTGCAACGAACATGGAAGTGCAGATATCCCTTCAAAATATTTATTTAAGGGCCGGCCCGGTGGCGCACTGGAGAGTGCGCCGCTTGGGAGCACGGCGGCGCTCCGGCTGAGGGTTCGGATCCCATGTGGAGACCAGTTCTCATTCACTGGCTGAGCATGGTGCGGGTGCAACACTGAGGGTTGCGATCCCGTTGCCGGTCAGTAAAAAAGACAAAAAGGAGAAAATATATATATATATTTATTTAAGTTCCTTTGAATATATACCCAGAAGTGAAATTAATGAATCATATGGTAGTTCTATTTTTAATTTTCTGGAGAACCTCCACACCGTTTTTAATAATGGCTTTACTAATTTATATTCCCACCAACAAGGTGCAAGAATTCCCTTTTCTCCACATCCTTGACACCATTTGTTATTTTCTGTCTATTTGATAATAACCACTCTAACTGGAGTAATGTGATAGCTCATTGAGGTTTTAATTTGAATTTCCCTCATGATTAGTGATGTTGAGCGTTTTTCCATGTGTCTCTTGGCCATTTGTATGTCTTTTATTGAGGAATGTCTGTTTAGGCCTTTCCCATTTTTTAATTTGGTTATTATCATTATTATTATTTTTTTTGCTGTTGAGTTGTTTAAGTGCCTTATACATGGATATTAGCCCCTTACCTAATGTGTAGTTTGCAAATACTTCCTCCCATTCTGTAGGTTGTCTCTTCACTTTGTTGATTGTGTCCTTTGCTGTACAGAAGCTTTTTAGTGTGATACAATCCCATTTGTCTATTTTTGCTTTAGTTGCCTGTGCCTTTGTAGTCTTATTCAAAAAACATGCAGTTCACTCCCATTTTATGTAGCATTTCCCCTATGTTTTCTTCTGGTAGTTTCATAGTTTTGGGTATTAAATTTAAGCCTTTAATCCATTTTGACTTATTTTTACGTGTGGTGAGAGATAGGAGTCTAGTTTCAGTCTTCTGCCTGTGAATATCCAGTTTTTTCTATGCCATTTATTGAAGAGAATGTCCTTTCCCTGTTTAGTACTCTTTGAACCCTTATCAAAAATCAGCTGGCTGTAAGTACATGGTTTTATTTCTGGGTTTTTTACTCTGTTCCATTGATCTAAGTGTTTGTTTTATGCCAATACCTTTTTTGGTTATTATAGCTTTGTAGTATATTTTGAAGTCAGGTCCTGTGATGCCTCCAGCTTTGTTCTTTTGTTTGAGATTGCTTTGGCTATTCAGGGTCTTTTGTGGTTCCATATGAATGTTGGGATTGTTTGTTCTGTTTCTATGAAAAATATTTTGGTATTTTGATAGGGATTGCATTGAATCTGTACATTGCCTTTGGTAGTATGTTCATTTTCAAAGTATTAATTCTTCCCACCCATGAACATGGAATATCTTTCCATTTCTTTGTTTCCTTTTCAGTTTCTTTCATCAGTGTTTTATAGTTTTTCTTGTATAGATCTCTCACTTCCTTGGGTAAATTAATTCTTATGTATTTTATTTTTTAGTAGCTATTACAAATGGGATTGCTTTCTTGCTTTCTTGATTTCTTTTTCATCTTGCTATTATAGATGTGTGGAAGTACTACTGATTTTTGTATGTTGATTTTGTATCTCGTAACTTTACTGAATTTGTTTTTCAATTCTAAGAGTTTTTAGGTGGGGCTATATATAAGATCATGTTGTCTGCAAACAGGGACAATTTGACTTCCTCTTTTCCCATTTGGATGCCCTTTATTGCTTTCTCTTGTGTAATTGCTCTGTCTAGGATTGCAGAACTATGTCAAATAAGAGAGAGAGAGTGGGTATCCTTGCCTTGTTCCAGTTCTTAAAGGAAAATTTTCAGCTTTCTCCATATTAGCTGTAGGTTTGTCATATATGCCCTTTATTGTATTGAGGTATGTTCCTTCTATGACTAATTTGTTAAGGATTTTTTCATCATGAAGTGACATTGAATTTTATCAAATGGTTTTTCTTTGTCAATTGATATGATCATATGGTTTTGTCTCTGATCTATGGGTGTTTTGTGTTTTCATTCAGTTCTGTGTTGTATTATTAGCTACCGCCAACACTTAAACTCTGCACTGGAACTAATTTATTGTCCTTTAGCTTTCATCTAAAATGGGGTAACTTCCTGTGGGGACCAGCACTTGGGCCCTGTGTTTGAGCTAAGTTGTTGCTTTGCTGCTGATTCTCTGGGGAAAGCTTTTTGTGCAGCTCAGGTTTTAATTGTTGACCTTTTAAGCACTTCTGGGTCTTGTGAGGTCTGATACACCTGGATTGTATGGAAACTCTGGTCCAGGCCTGAGTCTTTTCAGCAAACTGCACTCCCTACAGTTCTATATTCCTGACCAGTCTCCACTGAGTAGGCCTCTGCTGTTTGGAGGGAAGATCAGCTGTCCATACTGTGCTCCAATGTTCCCCCAGTGCACCAATCTTCCCACCTCCCACACTCCAGACACTTCCAGTATGGCAGGCCATGTGCAAGCCCCTTATGATGACTCACTGGCCTCTGAGTGGCAGAGCCTCAAGGTCAATTAGAGGTAAGAGCCTAGGTTCTTCTCAAGTCTCTCCTTGAGCATGCACACAGCCCTAAGCATGCACATGGTTTTCTAGATTCTCAGAAATATCCAGGACCTTTTCAGAGTGCGTTATGGTCATTTCATCCCCCAGATTTTCCTTTCAAATTTTTTGGTTAGGATATTGTTTGACAAAACAATTATCCTCTTCTGGGGGAGTACAAATGTGTGGACTCCTGGCAGGTCCCTCAGCTGGGCTTAGTGACTATGAAGACTGGCAGAGTCTCCAATGATGAGGACAGTAGGTGTCCAAGGTGTTGATGAGGGCTACTGGGGTCTTATCACTTAACCTTTCCCCACAGGGTGAAGTTTCTTCTGGTTCCCTGATTCTCTTGGCTGGGGTGGTGAAGGCTAGATGATTCACTTTGTTTTCTATGTGGCTATCCTTAGTTTCTATGCTCACTAGTGTTTCTGTTAACTTCTTTAATGTGTTCCAGTGCTCTTCTGTAGTTATTTTCATCCAAGTATAGTCGTTTATTTGTTATTTTGTCTGTCTTTCTGGGAGAGATGTGGTAGAGTCTTCTAGTTGGCCATCTTGCTCTGCCCTCCCAATGTTTTCACATTGATTTTCTGTCTAGATGCTTATCCACTGTTGAAAGTGAGGTATTGAGGTGCTCTACTATTATAGTATCCAGCCTATCTCTTCCTTCAGGTCACTTAATAATTGCTTTATGTATTTAGTTGCCCTGATGTTGGGTGCATATATATTTTAAATAGTTATGTACTCTTGGTGAATTAGCCCTTTATCATTATTTAATGACCCTCTTTGTCTCTTTTTGTAGTTCTTGACTTACAGTCTGTATATTTTGTATTATGTAAGTAGTGACCCCTGCTCTTTTATCAGTTTCCATTTGTGTGTAATCTTTTTCTATCCCTTTATTTTCAGTTTGTGTGTGTTCTTAATAGTAAAGTGAGTCTCTTTTAGGCAGTATACAGGTTTTTTTTTTTCATATCCATTCATCTACTCCATATATTTTTATTGATGAATTTAATTTATTTACATTCAAGGTAATTATTGATAGGTAATGGTCTGCTATTGCCATTTTGCAATTTTTTTTCTGATTGTTTGTTTTGTATGTTCTTTCTTTATTTCTTCCTTTTTTGTTTTCTTTTGTTGTTTGATAGTTTTCTGTGATGGTATGCTTTGGTTCTTTCTTTTTATATTTTGTGCAACTACTACAGGTTTTTGCTTTGTGGTTACCAGGAGGCTTACATAAGCATTTTATCCTTATAACCGACTACCTTAAGCTGATAACAACTTAACCTTAATTGAATTCAAAAATGCTACACTTTAAATCCTTCTCCCAATCACCTGTATAGTTCTGATGTCAAAATTTCCACTTCCTGGTAATTTGTATCTTTTAACAATTTATTAACTACAGTTATTTTCAATAGTTTTGTTTTTTAACTCTCATAGTAGGGATATAATAGCTTTACATACCACCCTTACAATATTAGAGAATTCTGAGTGTGACTATTTCTTACTTATAACATGACTTTTTTTACTTTCATATTTTTTATTATTAACAGCCTTTTGTTTCAGCTTAGAGAACTCCTTTTAGCAATTTCTATAAAGCATGACTAGTGTGATGAACTCTCTTAGCTTTTGTTTGTCTGGGAAAATTTTTACTTTCTCTCATTTCTAAAGGGCAGCTTTGTCAGGTAAATTATTTTGGGTCGGTGCTTATTTTCTTCAGCACTTTAAATATATTCTCCCACTATCCCCTGACCAAATAACTTATCCGGGTAATACAGAAAGACAATAACTTGGATATTACAAATTTAGGTTCATTTAATTTCTCATTGCATCATTTGGCCAGGTGACATATAAAAAAGCATTTCTAAAGAGCAGAAGTTTTCAAATTTTAGGTCTTAGGACCTTTTTTACACTCTAAAAACTTATTGAGGACCCCAATAATATTGGTTATATTTCCTGATACTTACCATGTAAGAAACTAAAACTAATCAATCTTTTAAACATTTATTTTTAATTCATTTAGAAATAAAAACCTGATACATATTAACACAAACATATTTTTATGAGAAAAAAACCCTATTTTTTCTGGAACATAAAAATAGCAAGAAGAGTAACATTGTGTTTTACCATTTGCAAGTGTTATGATGTCTGGCTTAATAGAAGACAGTTGGATTCTCATACTCTTTCTGCATTCAATCTGTTGTAATATCATGCGTCATGTATCCTCTGGAAAATTCAACTGTACACTTATGAGAGGAGAGTGAAAAAGGCAAATAGTGTTTTAATATTAAAAGGAAAATAGCTTTAATCTCTCTAACCTCTGAAAGTATCTGGAGGATTCCAGGGTCATATTACTACCCCTGAGATCTGCAAGTATAGTGGAAAGTCCTGTTCTTTCAAAGAGCCATTGAATCCTGGCTCTGCAATAATGCTTAGTGACAATCTTGGACAATTAATCAATTATCTATTGACTATTTTGGACCACATTTTCTTCATAAATAATATGGAGATAATTCTCACAGCATAAATTTGGAGTTAAGAGCATGGATTCTCATACCAGAGAGCTTTTCCACCTACTTGGGGTTGACATTGGGAAAGTTACTTAATGTTTTTCTGCCTCTTTGGAAAAATGGGGATAATAATAGTCTCTGTTCCATACCATTGTTAAGAAGATTAAATATACCAATAGTTGTAAAGCTTTTATACAAACACAACATTTGTGTTTATTAAATCAGCTAAGCAAAACAAATGTTATAGTTTAGGGATTAAAAATAATAAAGTTTACAGAGGTACAGGACGAGTACCTGGTGTGTAGCATATGCTTGGACAGAGTCTTAGGAACAGTAATTACAGCATCAAATAGTTCCCAGATATCAAAAAAGGGCCCATAGTGTGATTAAAAGAAACAACGGCACAATTAGAAGAGGACTATACAGTTCTAGTCAATGTATTGAAGAAAGATACTTCTGATGAATTGCAAAGTTTAGTTTCTATAGGCTTTCCTATCCCAAATTTGTAACTCAGGGTAATGAGAGATAATGCTTATATAAATACATGCTGTGTTTTACAATGGAAGCTTGAATAAATAACAAATCATTCTGGATCTTTTTTTTTTCTCTCGCTCATTTGCAAATTTCAGTAATTGTACCAAGGCACCTCAGGGTCACAAACAAGAAAGTATTTTCAAACAAAACAGTGAATCTAAATGACCCAAGACCCTCATGTATTATTTTTATCCACTTTACATATTGATGTGACACATAACATTTCATTTGAATAAAAGGTTGCTGCTACAGCCTTGAAGCGGTTTCTATTGACTTTCAGTCTTTACCTGAGTTCTAACTGCAGCCTTATCTTTGTTGCTGCATTTTGATCTCCTCCTATTTGGTTGTTGATGCCACAAAGATGGAAAAGTCAGGCATGACATTTTGTGCAGATACCTTGCCCAGTCCGCTACTGTCTCCCCTTCTACTAGTGCTGCTGGTTCCATCCAGTTGCCTTTCCTACCATTGCTCTGCTTAAAGAGTTGCTCTTCCCATACAATGAGGAGTATTTTTTCTCGAAATTGTGATACCTCAATTCAGTCAACACTAGAGGATTTGGCTTG
Source organism: Galeopterus variegatus (assembly GCF_000696425.1). Lineage (NCBI taxonomy): Eukaryota > Metazoa > Chordata > Mammalia > Dermoptera > Cynocephalidae > Galeopterus > Galeopterus variegatus. The sequence goes on along the minus strand of NW_007726218.1, from coordinate 424,098 downwards.
TATTTGAGGACAGATCATATACCCCCCAAAGGGCAATCTTACTGTTTCATGGTTACAAAGTATGTAATGGGACCTGAACATAGTGGGTATTCACTAAATTCCTAAAGTCTTTTTAAGTACGCCAGAGATTAATTCCAGTGGGGATAAATATGAGAGAGACAATCCTATATCACTCTGTAGGATTCATCCAGAGTGGGGTACTTGATAAATCCACTGATTTATCTCCAACTTTAGGGGAATATTCTTCTATTTCAGGGGTTGTAACAGTCTTCTTTGCAAGTCAAAATCTTGGGGACTAAAATTGGACACAGTCAAATGCTCCTTTCATAATAGCTTCTAAAAAAAACCCGTGTATGAAGTTTTCATTATAATTACTTTGTAGACAAGGAATTTCTCAGAGAGATTATGTGATTCTGCTTAGGTTATTTAGCTGATAGTTACAGATTTGAGACTCAACTCAGGAAATTTGAATCTCAGTCTGTGTACATCTCATCCTAACCGTACAATCTTATTGCAATATTAAATTTTTGGAGTTAGTACTTAAGTCTTAAAATAAAGACTTTCAATCTTAGACAGTTCTGAGTTTTTAACGTAACATTTTGTAATTAGATTTAGTTCAATATAAGCAAATCCATAAGTTGAAAGGGTATTTCAAATCTATTAAAATGAAAAATGAAATAAAATCAGCCCAATTACTTTACCTAAAAGTCTCTAGCTAAGGAAGCATAAGCCCATATCATAAATCCCTCCTGGAGTCTGAAACTTTAATTAAACATAAATGGTTAAATTAGTATATTATTTTCCTGGATGTATTTTTAATATCTGAGGTGTTGTATTAAACCATAAATAAATTACATTTAAGTCCAGGGAAGCAATTAGAAGAAAATAAATATAAATGAATAAAACCTTTATGATGAATAAGTGAGAAAATGAATTAAATTTTAAGGTGGTAGAAAAAAAGTGATTCCAAGTGTCAATGAGTAAATAAAGGTAGATCCCTGGGAGACCAGGAATCAATTTTATAATTATTCATCTTGAAATAAGGTATTAATGAACTTAAAATTCTAGACAGAAAGATAATTTCTTCATTTTCATATGAAAAACCTTATCATTTTAAGAAGGTTTAGCAGTAGAATAGGTACTCAGAGAAGGGAATCCTATAACTTAAAATCCTTAAAGTCAGGTCAATGGCAAAATTAATATTAATAACATCAATCTTATAATGCAGTAGGGTGGCTTAAATGACTCACTGGGGAATATTACTGATTGAAATTATGTTCATCTGCTTGGAAATAATACTTGGGGGAGTTTTGGTAGTAAATTTGCTTTTTGAAATTATTCAAAATAAAAGATGTTTCCAGAAATTCATCAAGTCACTAAGTCAATAGATGGGGAAATCACGATTTTGATTTATTTTAATTCCCAAATTATATGTAGTTCAATTTAATTTTCCTTTGTTTAAGCTATAGGGACTTCTGTAATATTGTCTTAAATTTTCTTTGTCATTGTCTTATGAGTAAAAACAGAAGAATGGTTTTCATATCAACTAATGACTTTTTTTTTGCCACACATGCCTATTCCTCATGTGAGATGCTTATTTTCAAGAAACATCAGAAATATGGTTTGCCCATACATCAGATGAGGGTTAATATCAAAAATATATAAGGTACTCAAACAACTCAATAGCAAGAAAACAAATAACACAATTAAAAATGGTCAAAGGATCTGTATAGACATTTCTATAAAGAAGACGTACAGATGGCCAACAGGTATATGAAAAAATGCCTCAAATCAGTAATCATCAAAGAAATGCAAATTAAAACCAATGAGATATCATCTCACACCTGTCAGAATGGTTGTTAACAAAAAGACAAAAGATAACAAGTGCTACTGACTATGTGGAGAAAAGGAGAGGACCTTTGCACCCTGTTGGTGGAAATATTAATTAGTACAGCCTTTATAGAAAACAGTAGGGAAGTTCCTCAAAAAATTAAAAATAGAACTACTGAGATAGGAGGTGCTGTTTCCCTGGAGTAGGGTTTCAGGCCACTCCTCTGGGTCTCAAACTACTCACCTAGGACTCAAGCCCTTCTTCTGAGTCCTGAGTTGCTGTTGCTTGTAGCACCTGTGTTCAGTACTTGCACATGGAGGTTGAGATCACAAGAGGCAGACTTGTGAAATCTTGGGGGCTGAGCATGCCCAGTAAAAACAAGTTTATTTCTTGAGGTTCTAGAGAGCACCTAGAATATTTGAAGTGTATTTGGTTCATGTGATGGAATTTGACCAATGAGCATGCCCCAAAAAGATCAACTGAGCATGTGCATGGCTATGTTCCATAACCTGTTGCATAACTGGGAACCACCCCTTAAGCTGAATATTTATTAGATAGCATGAATATTTACACATAGCCATCCTCAAAAGTATAGCTCAGGAACAAGGTAGGGTGGTTGTTCACTCTCTCTGGAGCCAGCCCAAACTTTGCCTGTGAGGTGTGCATGTCCTTTTTTTTTTTTTTTTTTTTTTTTTT
>NW_007726218.1:367055-421487 GCF_000696425.1 Galeopterus variegatus | reverse complement strand
CCCGCCCAAACTTTGCCTGTGGGGTGTGCATGTTTTTTTTTTTTTTTTTTTTTTGGCAGCTGACCAGGGTGGGGAACTAAACCCATGTCCCTAGGGTTATAAGGCTGTGCTTTAGCCAACTGTGCTAACCAGACAGCCTGAAGTGTGTATATCTTACCTTTAGCGTTAAACTTGCCTTTAGCAGGCTGCTGTTCACTCTGGAACCAGTCTGCACTATGTAAAGAGTGTATTTCTTACTTTTATATTAAATTTGCTATGCCTGCTGCTCAGTCTCTGGAGCTTGGCTGCACATTCCCTGTGAAGTTTGTATTTCTTATTTCTTACATTAAACCTGTTTTCATTTCCTACTGTGGCTCTGTTCTTGAGTTCTTTCCTGTGGCAGAGTCAGGAACCTGGTAGAGAATGGGATCGGTTGAGGTCAGCTATGGAAACTCCCCAGACCCTCTCCTCCTGTATCACTAGCATATGATTCAGTAATCCCAATTCTTAGTATATATCCAAAGGAACATTGATTTCAATCAATGTGTCAAAGAGATATCTGCACTACCATGTTCATTACAATGCCATTTACAGTAGCCAAGATATGGAATCAACTTAAGTGTCCATCAATGGCTAGATGGATAAAGAAAATGTGGTCTATATACACAGTGGAATACTATTCAGCTATGAAAAAAGAAGGACATCCTGTTGTTTGCAATTGTATATATGAAACTGGAGGACATTATGTTAAGGAAATAAGCTTGATGCAAAAATATGGAATCTAAAAACATTTAACTCATAGTAGTAGACAGTAGAATGGTAGTTACTGGGGGCTGAGGGGGAAGTGTGGTGGGAAAACTGAAGAGACGTTGATCAAAGGATACAAATTTCAGTCAGGAGAAATATGTTCACGATATCTATTGTAGAACATGGTAACTATGGTTAATGACAATGTATTATATTCTTGAAAATTGCTGAGAGTAGATTTCGTGTTCTCACCACAAAAAATGATATCTGAGGTAATTCATTTGTTAATTAGCTTGACTTAGCCATTCCACAGTGTATACGTATTTCAAAACATCATGTTATACATAATAAATATATACAATATGATTTTTACCCATGATTTAAAAAATAAATTAGAAGTACAAAAAAAAAAAAAAGAAAGAAAAAGAAAAGAAATGTGGTTTCCAAAATAGAGCTATGCCTTTCTTGCTGCAAAAGACAAACTCCTGAAAAGCATTTAAATGGTTTCTAGCTTAAAATGGCTTCTTGGCTAGTAATCTCTCAAATTTCCACCAAATACTTATGAATCATATAAAAAGTTGAAAATTAAAGGAAAATAAATCTTTGCTGATTGGACTTTGAAGCAACAAAGCGTTTTAAAAAATCAGTTTCAAACATATATTTTTAAAGGTAATACAGAGAACAGCCATATACCCCTTGTCCAGAGACACAATTCAAATTTTTTTCAGTTGTTCCAATCATATTCATTACAGCAGAAAAATTCAATTTAGGGTCATGTGTTTCACACAGTCATGTTGTCTTTCTAGTCTTTTTCCTTGACGGAGCAGAGAGATAGAGCTCCTCTGCGAGCTCTTCTTTCAAAGTCCTCAGAACCATGCCCACGACCACCATTAAACCCTCAACTTAATCACTTTTTCGAGGCCCCATCTTTCAGTTATCATAATAGGATTTACCACCCTTTTAATAGTCACAGTGGGGATCAAGCTTCTAATAGCTAAAACTTGGGGCCACAATTCAATCCGTATCAGCCCCTTAGAGGGAAAAGTTGAAAACTGAAAGAGAAAAAATACAGAAAAATTGGAAGATAAATTTATGAAGCTAAGAAAATATATCAAGAGGTTGTACCACATTTAAAGCAAAATAAATGTAAAGGGATTTACCCTATGACACACCTGGCAAAGCTTATGAATTAAAAGAGCAATTTAAAGTTTCTACAAGCATCAAAGGAGAAAATCAGATTACAAATGTAATGAGGTAGAAAATTGTGCTCATCAGAATTCTTAGGGTGCACTCTCCTCTTTTGAAGAGTGCTTTGATGAGTAATTCCTTCCCCAAAGACCTGGGTGTTACTTTCTTCTGTCCTTAAAGGATCCTAACATTTTCTTTTTCTTCTTCTTTTCTCTCTCTGTCTCTCACTTTCCCCCCTTCTCTTCCTCTCCCTCATTTTTCAGGAACATTAAAAAAATTCCGTTGTTTGTGTCCTCATCCTTCTGCAAAAATTATCTGTACGCTGTTCTTCATAAGATCACTCAAAGAAGTAATACACATGAATCAAAGTTAGGCGATCAAGGATAGGAATATTGTGGTTAGCACTGAAGAAATTGAAGTGGAATTTACAAAAATGTTTATGTTAATATGCTTACAAAGTTGTATGCACAGATTAAGTGTATATATTGTAGTCATGGGGGTATAGATTGTAGTCATGTTTGTTAAATAAAAATTTTAGGAAGCCACTGTTTGGGGCTAACTTCCTGTTCTAGGCTGGACAAAAAATGAAAATGGAGTCACTCCTATTAAGTTCCATGTCACTTAGATTGTGGTCTAACCTTCCAGGAAATCAGGAGAAAGAGATAACAACCAATTCCCAAACTAGTCAGTTTAAATCTTCAGTAGGTATGCTAATGAAGTTGCCTCTGCTTTAATTCTTATATGAAAGTGATAGCCTGAAGTAACCTGATGTAAAGTAGTTATTATTTTATTTTTCTGTCCCCCGTTCCCACTTTACAAAGAAAGTAACTTTGAAATGACCAATCTGCTTTTTGTTCTTTGTTTCTACTTTCTCCAGCCCATTCTGCCTATAAAATCAACCTCTTTTGTTCAGCTCATTGGAACACTTACTCTGTTCTATGGAATGACGTGTTGCCTGATTCTAGAATTGCAATAAAGCCAATTGAGCTCTCTCTTAAATTTGTTCTAATTTTGTCCTTTGACATGTTCAAACTGACTTTCCTTCTAAACACGTGGTATATATCTGTATTTCTTTATCCCTCCAATCCCTTGAAGTTATGCATGATCACACTGAGTCAGAGTAAGGCTAGTTCTGTGAACCAAACTGACTCCATTTTCCCTTCAGAGGACATTTTGTTACCTTTCCACTCCTGTCATGAGAACTCCAGGGTGCATGATTATCCCATGGCCCTGATAAAAGCAACTGAAAGAGACAGGTTAGGTGTAACTGGCCTGATAAAATAAACTGAGATAAGAAGGGAACAGAAATTTACTGGGTTACAAAAACCTCTTCCTTTAGTCTTGTTGAAATATAACTGTTAGCTTTGTTTAAAACATCATTATCTACTCATTCTTTCTTGTTCCTGCAAATACAAAAATTAAATTACAGATTAATCATAAGACCCCTTTAGGAGTTCCTGCATGGGCACAAAGCTTCAAGGTACCACTACAAGGACCCTCCTGGGGTGACAATAATGAACACCACCACCATCTTGGACCTACTGAGCAGGTGCAAGGACCAAAGCCCTAACCGAGAATGTATCCATAACTCAAGCAGGAAGAACAGAATGGACCACCTCCAGAGGCACAGAATGATGATGCTGGTCTCCATCCTTCGCTCCCGTTCCCTTTTAAGGACCCTGAACAGCTCCCCTTGGGGGACTAGCTTCTCTGCACCTACCACCCTATGCATAAGTCTATCTCCTCTTTTAATAAAGCATTGCTTGCTTTACTGCTGGGTGCACTGTTCATTTCTATGACTTTGAGACCCTAGACCCTAATTCAGTAACAGTATGAGTTTCTTTGGCCAGTGCAATATAAATGGAAATGCATTGTTTCCAGGTGGAAACTTTAACAACTGGTACAAGATTTACTAGATTCTGTTTCTCCTGCTATGGAGTTCATGGAAGCAGTATCTAAACAAGCACTGCCAAATGACATATAATATGAATCACATATATAATTTTAAATTTCCTAGTAGCTACATTTTAAAAAGAAAAAGAAAAAATATGGCATTTATAATATATTTTATAATATACAGTCGACCTTTGAACAACGTGGGGGCTATGGGTAGTGACAGTGCCTTCTTACTTAAGTAGTAGTTAAGTACTTAAGTACTGAGAGGGGGGAGGCATGTTTTTACTTAAGAAGTGGTTAAATACTTAAGCAGTTAACTACTTAAGTACTTAACTACTAATGGCCTACTGTTATGTAAGCTACTTAAGGATTTGCTATATCTCAAATATTATCATTTCATAATATAATTAATATAATAATTACTAATTAAGTATTTTTGTATGTTTTGGTGTTCAGACATCAATATCTCTTGTGTATTTTACATTTATGGCACATCTCAATTCAAACGAGCCATGCTTCAGGTGTTCTATAACCTTAAGTGGCTTATGGTCTAGATGGAACCTAGCTAACCTGAGTCCTTAATAATTATAATGAACTGAGACTCAAGTTGACCTGCATTGAACATGAAACATGTATGCAGCATAAACTTTGGCTGGTTGAAACCAGTGAGATTTGTGAGTCCTTTATTAGCATGACATAATCTTGCTTGTCCTTATTGATACAGCATTTATTTGTAAAAAATACTCTGATAAAAATTAATTATTTTATATGTGTTAGTCCATCTTCTTCTGCTATAACAGAATACCACAGACTGGGTAATTTATAAAGAAAAGGAGTTAATTTGGCTCACAGTTCTGGAGGCTGGGAAGTCCAAGAGCATGGTGCTGACATCTGGTGAGGTCCTTCTTGCTGCCTTATCTCATGGCAGAAGGGCAAGCCAGTACAGAAGAAAGAGAGAAGAAATCAGAACAAACTTATCCTTCCAGGAGCCCACTCCTGCAATAACTAACCCACTCCCAAGATAATGGTATTTTTATTTATTTATTTACTATTTTTTTATAGTACATTTTTTTTATTGGTTATGTTTATGAGACACAAAGCTGATTGTCACCACTCATGCCCAAGATGTGATGGCCAGATCCATACTGGCAGCATGCCTATTACTACAAATTGCAATTATACCCCATGTCCCCCACATAATTATCCTAACTTCCCTCCTCATCCCCCTTTCTCCCATTCCACTTTGTATCCCTAGGTATGTTCTATACCTCTGCAAGTCCAACATACCACTGTGGTCTTTCCTTCCTTCTTTCTCTCTTAGCTCCCACTTATGAGTGAGGACATGTGGTATTCATCCCTCTGTGGTTTACTTATTTCACTCAACATAAGTTTCTCCAAGCTCATCCATTTGGATAAGATAATGGTATTAATCCTTTCATGAGATGTAAAGCCATAGATAACGACAAATGTCAGGTTACAGCAATAGCTGTGCTAATTCATAACTAAAGCCAAAATGTTTCATTATTTTAGTTATACTAAGTTTCCATTTGTATTGTCAGGGCAAGGGCTCAGACCCTACAAACCCATTGTACAGACTGGGTCACCAGACCCCTCACGTGCCAGGTTGGGTCATAAACCCCTCACATGCAGGTCCATGCTAGTTAATTGGGAAAGATACCAGGAGCCATTGGCAGACAACATGAGCTCAGTCCTCAGCAGTAGCAGCAGCAGTAACAACAGAAGCAGCAGCAGCGGTGGCCTTTTGGGGCATCCAGGGGGCACCGGCAGCAACAGCCTCCAGCAGCAGTAGCAACCTCCCTGTGGCCCTACCCAGGGGCATCCTGGGTGTGGGGGGCACTGTGATCAGAGCCACTTATCTTTTATACTTAAGTCGTAACCTAGGACAACTCGGTGCAAATGTGCAATTACAGTAGACAATAACCAAGGAACACCTGGGTGCAGGTGCCTATTTACATCAAATGCTTGGCAAGATTCTGAACATCTGAAGGGCCCTGACCATTTTCCTTCACTTTCTCTACATGGGAGAACCCTCATGGCCTAATCACCTTTTAAAAGTCCCACCTCTTAATACCATTACAATGGTAATTAAATTTCAACATAAGTTTTGGTGGGAACATTCAAATAATAGCAATATATTTCTATATTCTTCAAATTTTCTAGAATATATGTATAAGCTAAAGAAAAATCTTTAAATACCAAAATCTTATTTTTCCAGGGGGTGGTTATTTCAGATATTGTCTTCAGGTTAAGGTAAGAAGGATAAAAATTATAATAAATAAAATATCTTTTGTGTTTGAAAGTTCACTTCCTTAAAGTAATCTTGCTATATGATGACAGTTACTACTCCATTTATGAAATATTAATAAATGTGAAATGTATTAAGAAATGAAGTAAAATCTATGGAGTAACAGTACTTATTTTTTACATAAGAAATAATAAGAAAATTCCACCTTCACTCTCCAATGTGAAAAGAGAAAGCTCCTTTACTATTTTTGTTTGGTATATGTATACTTGTTTAACAAAAATTTGTGTGACTCAACTAATGAGAAGCTTCTTTATAATACTGCATCATTTAATATTGGCTCTGGTATTATTTGTAAAAAATTTTTTAAAAAAAATTAGGAACTACTTGTCATGTTCTAAAAAAGATTATGAGATCAGTGAGGTGATTACAAATCTATCTACCTACCTATTTATATGCATGTATGTTTGCATGTACATGTATGTGTATATACATAAATACACAAAGTATTTATTTACTCAAAAACTAAACAGATACTTAGTAGCAAATTTATAAGACAACAATCTCGAATGTGAATCTCAGCATTTATACTTTTCTTATATTGATTCAACAATTGTTATCTGTTTTGTGCATATGTTTACTTATATATGTTGACATATATATCAAAATAAAATTGGATATATCAGGATAAAAAATATATATCAGTTTAAAAAACAGAAGAAGAAACAATTGCAACAACAACAAAAAATACTATAGATAAGAAACAAAGTTATGTACAGGTGAATGCACAAAAATGCATCCCGTACAGTCCTGGGTAACAATAGGTACGAAAAAATTTTGTTTCTCAGTTACCTACTGGTGAGAACAAAGAAGGGAACTAAATCAATAATATGTTTCACATTATTAATAACATAAAAGCAAAGCAGTTACTCTGGATAAGACTTAAAAACATTTCTCATAAATCCTCATAATTAAAATGCTGTGTTGTAGTGAAGAATGTTTTAAGTAAGCACTTTAATATAAATACATTAGCAAATTTCAAGCATTGCCTTCTTGTTTGCATCATGAGAACTGATGACAAAATGTAAAATTGCATTTCAATAGAACAATTCTACGATATTCAAAATTTTAGACATTAATATAAGAAAAATGTTACATTAAAACTCACTTTCAAGTTTAGGGTCTCCTGAATTTATTGGTACTTATCTGTTTATTTGTTGAGTGACCAAGAGGTACATTTGCAATATACTGGAGCATCTCTCTAGCAAAGGAGAAACTGATTCAGCAAGGGCAACTGTGCCTTGGATTCCATCAAAGGATTTTGTTGTTGAATGTATCAGAAGGAACTCATTACAACATTTTTTCACCTGTATGAAGCCAGCCTAAGGCTATGTCGTAAACCAAATTCTTTGTGGATACAGTCTCCTACTTGTCCAAATTTTATAGATATCCAAGACTATATTATGCTATAGTATGCTATAGTTGTAGGCACTTAATAAATATTTCATTAACTAATTGAAATACTAATTGCTGATCATCTCTTTTACCTTGACTCCTACTTCTCTGTTCCTCTCTCCGTGTCCCATAATCTATTATTGGATTAAATTCTGAACTCTTAGCTTTCCAGGACTGTGTTGTTAAATTTGGATTTGCCCTCACTTTTCAACTTCCCCTGTCCCATCAGTTATCCTTTGGTCCTATTTTCCTCTAGATGGTAAGCTTTTCTAGAGCAGGATCAATGCATGACCTTCACACATGCTTTTAGAATCGTACTTACCAATCACATGAATGAATAAATCCATAGAAGCCTTACTTACTGTTTACTATCTGTAGGCCTGGCTATTAGCTAAAACATTGTCCATATCATGGAATTTTGAAAACTGCTTTACAATGAGTTTCCAGTATTATTTTAGCTGTTAATTCACTTGGATATTTGGGGGAATGGTGACTCAGAATGTAGGTAACTTTCTGTTGGTGATTAAATGGCTATATATTTATCTTAATCACTCCTCCCAAAACAAGTGGATTTAATATGTTCCAGTTCTTTTGGAACATATTTAAGCCACTTGTGAAATAAGTTTAGTATCCATCTGAACTACTTAAAAGGCAGCTTGTCTTCAGCATGAGTGGGTTTTCACAGAACCCTGTGATCAGGGCTTATGAGAACTGAGAGGAAATGTTGAATGCTTCTGAGAATAAGGAATTAAAATCTTTATGAAAATAAAACCACCAAATACACAAAATTACCCTATTTCTCTTAGGCAATACAAGTTTGATGTTGAGATCAAATTCAATTACAAGAAATACAAATTTATCAAAAGTTTAAAAAATTGTCCATATCACTGTTATTTAACTTGAAATTCATTTACAGCTGAAATTGTGGAAATCTAGTGTTCTAGGATGCCAAACACCTTTGGGTGTAATTATAATAAAAATTTGTAAAAGTGAGATGAAATAACTTATTATGTTACATAAAACATTTAAAATACTCGTCTCAGGTACCAAAAACGTCTTAAGTTTACTTCATTGAATTTCCAATGTTATATAACCTAAAGGTTGAAGATGCAATAACCAAATGGCAAACAAAACACTATAAATGCTTACTACAGTGAAACAATGTGATCTAATTTTCCTATCTTTCGAAATATTTTGGTGCAGATATGGGTGTTAAAAACATCTATATTGGAGGATTTTTTCCATGAGATTAATCCTGGGTTCCTACTGAATTTCCCATCTTGTACTTCTGGGAGCAGAACTATAGGAGATGACCCAATCACCTAAAGATGCACTGAAGTAGACAAGCAGATTTCATCATGATTATCACAAAATACTGTATCAGAATAATCTCTCTACCTCTTTCCACAACTATTAAAAGCTCCTCAGCACTATCTACTCTTAGCTTCACAGGACATTGTGGAAATGATCTTAGTTTCGAAGGGATAGTTTTGAACTGTTTCATGTCACTTGCTAACTCCTTGTGTCTCAGAACAGATTTGTTCACATTCTTTATTCTCCCATCTGTTCTCTGGTATCCTGGTGCATTCTTCTCAGGCACCTTGCCTACTAGCATTCCAGCAGGAAAAGCCCTGGGCAAAGTAGACAGATATATCTCAGTAGACTCTGGAAGATTTATAGCCAATTTAGCTAATTTAGCAATTCTATTCTTGATCTCCAGCTGTCTGGAACTTTGTGTGATGTCAAGGTTTCCACACCTGAGAGTTGAGTCACTCCCTTGAATTAACAGGAATGACACCACCTCAGATTTAAAAAGGCACAACATACTTCTTTTTAATCTCTTCCATCATAAAACCTTTTTCTGACTTGTGACCTGGGAGGAAATGTCTTGTCTTGACGTGTGCTGAATCTCACTTAATGTAATGTATTTTATTAGAATTCAAAGCTGACTGCCTTCTAGTTCTGATAGAATAGAAAGGGAACTGGGAATAATAATTTTTAAAAAAAGGAAATTAGTTCATGCTTAACATGACCCCAAGAGTAAACATATATTCATAAATATAAACATACACACAAAATGTATATATTTATTCATTCATATTTATTTATATATATATATATACATATATATGTATGTGCACATCCATACACATGTAGGTACTGACCTTACAAACCCTGTTTTGCCACTATTTTACTGTTTGACCTTGGATAGTATTTCCTAAACTGTACATTCTCAACTACAAAACGTGTTTATAAGAAAAAGTAAGGTATGAAGTGCCTAATAAAGTGTCTGGTATCAAGAAATTTCTCAGTAAATGGTAACTACTAATGTTACTTTTGTGTTCTATTAAATTTATATGTGCAATTTTTTTCTTTTTTTTTGTGGCTGGCCAGTTTGAGGATCTGAACCCGTGACTTTGGTGTTATAAGGCTGTGCTTTAACCAACTGAGCTAACCAGTCAGCCCTGTGTTCTATTAAATTTATGCAACAACATTAGGCCTGCCTTCCCAGGTCTGTCATGAAGCACATGTAAGATAATTTCCTTGAAAGAATTTTACGTATGGGAAAGCATCATACAAATGAAAGAAAAGATTGCTATGGAAGTAGTGTATCCGGTGGGGGATAAAGAATAAAATGAAGCAAACATAACATGATGGCACCAGTATTTAGTCAGAGTGGTGAAGTGACAAAGCAGCTGACACTCGCTGCTGTGGTAACAGTAGACTAAGTAAAGAATATCCACCCTCACCAACCGAGAGGGCATCAAATCTATTGAGGGCTCAAATGGAACAAAAAGGCAGAGGAAGGGTGAATTCATTCTCTCTCCTCTTGAGCTGGGACATTCAGTTTTTTCCTGTTCTTGAACGTTAGAGCTCCTGGTTCTCAGGCCTTTGGCTTCAATTTGGGAGTGACACCATCATCTCCCCTGATTCTTAGGACTTAGAATGAACTTGGACTGAATTACATCACCGGCTTTCTTTGTTCTTCAGCTTGCAGGTGACAGTGGGATTTCTCGACCTCCATTATCACGTGAGCCAGTTCCCATAATGTCTCCTCTTATATATGTAATGGTTCTGTTTCTCTGGAGAATTCTGAAAAATACATATTAGAAACAAAGCTAAAAAATAATAGTAATCATCCTTGCAGTATTTGTGGAAAACAGTTTTTGTAAAGTTTAATATACTTGTTAGAGGCCATTCAAACTTGTATATGAGTCCGTCTGTCTATTTAGAACTAAGCTATAGAGATCTTAGAACAGGCCAAATTTGGCGTTAACAAAATCAGATGATGTAGGACCTCAGGTCCTGGGTCTTATGCAATATTGTCTTTGAAACTTTTTATACGTTGGTTATGTCTTTTTATTTACCGTCTTCCATCTTGCTCAATTCAGTGAACAAAAAGTTATTAAAGTTTATCTTGGGGTGCAAAATGTAGTCATTATAAGTCAAAATATTAGACTAATCAATCAGATAAAACTTTATAAAGTATCTTTGCTTCAAATGGCTTGACAGAGTCTAGAGATCTACTATCAATATGATAGCAACTAGCCACATGTGGATATTTGTATTTAAATTTAAATTAATTAAAATTAAGTGGAATTTAAAATTCAGTTAATTATATTAGCCATGTTTTAACTTTTCTATAGCCCTATGTGACTAATGGCTGCCATATGGAACAGCACAGGTAAAAATCCATCATTGAAGAAACGTCTATTTGATAACACTGACCTAGAGTCCATTTTTTGCCTTTTACAGTTGCTGTAACTTGGTTTTATTAATTTATACAAGAGTTATTTTGGCTTGGTGAACAGAATCATATTAACCTAATACATGAATGAATTTATAAGCCAACATGGCAGTTATTTAAATTACAATTAAAAAGGATATTTGATTTGTATCATCATTATCGAGGTATAATTTACAGTTATAAATAAGTTTTATGCAAGCTTACAGTTCAAAAGTTTTACTAAAATTATATCATTCAGCAACTATCACCACAATACAGATTAGAACATTTCCATCATCCCCCAAATTTCTTTGTGCCAATTTGTAAACAATCTCTACTCCTGTCCTGAACGCCGGGCTATCACTGATCTGCTTTATTTTTCTACAGTTTACCTTTTCTAGAAATTTTATATAAATGGAATACAAGACCACATTATGTAGTCTTGTATGTCTGGCTTCTTTAACTTAAACTATTATTTTTGAAGGTCAGCTATTGCATATATCCATAGTTTATTTCTCTTTATTACTACCAGGTAGATGGACAATAGAGTCGTTTCTGGCTTTTGGCCATAATGAATAATGTTGTTATGAACATTCACATACACAGCTTTGGGGACCATATGTTTTAATTTCTATTGGGTCGATATATATAGAAGTAAACTTGCTGGGTCATGTGGCAAGTGTATATATAACTTTTAAAGAAACTGCCAAACTTTTTTCTAAAGTGTTTTCTCCATTTTACATTTCCATCAACAATATATGAGGTTTCCAGTTTCTCCCAATCCTTGCAAGCACTTGGTATTGTCAGTTTTTAAAATTTTTTAAAATCATCCTAGTGGGTATATCATCGTATCTCATTGTGGTATTAATTTGCATTTTCCTATTAACCAGTACTGTTAAGCATCTTCTCATGTGTTTATTTGCCATCAATATAGCTTCTTCAGTGAAGTGTCTGCTTAAATCTTTTGAACTACTTTTATTTGTTGTTTTTCTTCTTATCACGAGTTATGAGGGTTCTTTATAATATTCTAAATATAATTTTTTTATCAAACATGTTTTGATGGTATCTACAGCTGTCTTTTAATTTGATTCTTATGTGTGGCTTTAGAATATGTTGAAGTAAAGAAAAATACAAGTGGAGATTAGGTAGTCATTTGGTAAGCACAAACTCACAAGAGAGCAAAGAGTGTTTTACAGTGTCCTAGAATATTTTATCTAAACATTTTAACTCCTTCAATATTAAATGAAGTACTTTTGTACAATCCTGTTTTTATATTTTTATGGCAATTGAGAGAAAAGAAGAAGAGAATGAAGCTAATTAGAGTACACATTTATCATGTGTGAGATATCACATCCACAAGTGTGCTATGGTGGGTGCTTCGATTAGGAAGCTGAAGATTTGTCTGGTCAAATAACTGGCCTCAGGACAGAGCACAGTGGTTTGCATTTGAGGCTGGACCTGGCCTAGCTCGAAGTTCTCACTTTACTCACACCTCCATTTTATACTCCCAAGACATTTTCAAATATTGAAAAATAATTTAAGAAGTGAGTAGAATACAGTCTATTTTGCTTTAAAATTAGCAATGATGATTTCTAACCAACAAGAACTATTTTTGCTACTGCAAGCTTTTTCTTCTCTCAGACAAGCAGCATCATTCTAGTTCACTGCTTTAAGCATCAGATCAGGTGTTTAAAAAATTTAGGTAAATTGGGCTGGCCCCGTGGCTCACTTGGGAGAGTGTGGCACTGGGAGCGCAGCAACGCTCCCGCTGCGGGTTCGGATCCTATATAGGGATGGCAAGTGTGCTCACTGGCTGAGCGTGGTGCGGGTGACACCAAGCCAAGGGTTGCGCTCCCCTTGCCGGTCGAAAAAAAAAAAAAAAAAAAAAGGTAAATTTAACTGTTTTAAGTATGCTGTTAACATTTTTGTGTGTTTTTTTCCTTTGTACAAAGGACACATTTGAGGATCCAGAGAAGGCTGTGGGCATTCTTGAGAAAAAATGCTCACTCACCCATAATGCTGTGTTCAGAAAACCCCTAAAACTTACACCCATACCCCTATTTAAAAATCTCTAATCCAGAGGATTGTGGTAAGAGAGAGAGCTAAAGAAAATCTCAAGTATTTGCTAATGGTTTTAAGAGTACTCATGGGTTAGCTTCACAGAAGACAGTTTTAAACACTGGTATGTATTACTGAGAATTGTTTATTACTGATGACAGAATACTTGCAAGAGGCTTTAAGTGGTTATGAATTGATTACTACAAAATCTTTAATGTAGTTATGCTGCTTAAGGATAGAAATAATTTTTTTTAGTGTATAGCACTAGAAATTTCATCATGCTGAATTCTTAAGCAGATGTGTGTGAAACCCCCATAAGTAAAGTACCTTTTTTTTTAATTCCTTACAAAAGTTGTATTCGCACTATATGATGATTTTCTGTTTTCTTACTTCTTGCTTCCTTGCTGCAATGCCTGGTTAATGCTTAAGTACCACTAGCCTTGGACTTCTGCTGATGCTAGGCAGCCCCTCTGCCTGGAGAATAAGAGTAAGCAGTAGAAAGGGAACGAATAAGTTTCATTTGTCAGTGCTCATTGGTCTTTATTAATCCTCTGGGCCACACTCTATGTCTTCACAGTTAACTGTGCTGTGTTCTTGGATATGTGAGAACAATCTTTAATCAAAACTATGCCAAGTCATCTCTGGGAAAAGCCATTCATTTTTGGATCAGGATAACAAGCTAGACATTGGGTGCTGTCTAGGTTTTAATAGAGGTTAGAGAAAAACAAACAAATTTGTTCAAGAGCATCAGCAGAAAGTCTGGGGAAAACGCTTACTGTTCCTGACATTAGCAATGTTTAAACCAATGGTGCCTTGAGTCCAGTGACCGTATCCACTAAGACACATTAAAATTCCAAGCACTCAGCCCTGGATATGCTTGGAAGGACTCAGGACCTTTGCTAAACAGGGTAATATGCGGAGAGTATAAATATTTTTACAGCATCGACTTGAGGTCTCCGGTCCCTGTAATATCAGCCAACAAATAAGAATTTTATAAGCCCATGTCAGAATTGCTATTCCCTTTGCATTTTTGTTCAATTTAACAGGAAAAGAAGAACTGATAAAGAACTAATAAATAGGCCAGTAACTATCTACTGAGGTACACAAATAAGATTTAGTCAACTCATCTGTCAGTGTTTGAGTTTTTCCTAAGTGAAGTCTGTATTTCTCAAACTAAAAAGGGGGCAATGACAAATTTCCCTAAAGGAATCTGAATTATGTGTTTTGTCACCACACTGCTTAACCCAGGATTACGAAGTTTTTGTACTTAAAAGAAGAAAGAGCATAGAACTTTCAGAGTGCACTGAATTTGCTGAGTTTATTTACAAGTTAAACATGTATTTGAAAAAGTAAGAATCATTTTAACTTGCAACTATATTTAGTTAAGAATACAGTTGACTTTTACCTTTCCCATTATTCTCAGCACGAGGTTTATTTAGCCAATTTAAAATCATGTTTGCAAGTAACCTTTCTCTTCATTTCTGATATATTGACTTTTTTAAAAAATCAAGATGTCAGAAGATAGCAGTACATTATTTTTGTGATGTCATTTTTATGTTGTAAAAAATCTCACATTTTCTAATCATAAATGACATTAATATAGCAGATTTTCTAGAATATGTTTTGTATGGGCATATTTATTTCTTATTACCCTCAAAGTAATTTATGAGGTAAGTTCAATGTCCTTTATAAAAGAAAAGATATGGAAATATTTCCAATATGTGATATTTAATATGTATACCAGATTATATATTTAGCTTTCTGAATCTAAGCGCATATAAAAATATAAAAATATTTTATATTCTCCTCACCAAAAAAAAAAAAAATTAAACGTATATTATGAAATACCTTGCAATGAAAGTTGTCATATATTTGGAGTTACGTTAGTATGTATTATTTTAAAACATATAGGATTTTAACCTATTCCAAAAAAGCAAAGCAGAAATTGAGGTAGGCAAAATATGGAGATCAAGGAAGAGAAAATGCTCATGTCTTACTAATCTAACCAAACAACTGCTAAATTCTGCCAGAGAAGAATTCAGAGAATTTTATTATTCTTGCACCATCGGCTTCCCTGCTTTTGGGGCCTTTGGACTTAGACTGAGCCACACTACCAGCTCCAGCTTGCAGACAGCCTATCATGGGACTTCTCTTTACAATCACATGAGCTAATTCCCCTAGTAAATCCTCCTTTTATATTTATAACATATCCTACTGATTCTATCTCTCTGGAGAACCCTGACTAATGCAATGGTATTTGTCAGTTTATTTAGTAAAATGTTTCTCTTAAGGTCTAATAGTCACTTAACAAATATTTATTAAGCACTTTCTATGGGCCAGGCACTATTCTGAATATTGGTGATACATTAGAAAATAGAAGAGCCCAAAACATCAGCCTACATGGAGTGTCCATTCTTGCAGACAGAGAAAGATGATTAAAAAAACAAAGCAAATTGAGCAGTATGTTAAGAATCAATACGTGTTATGGAGAAAATAAAGCAGGAAAATTAGATAGGGAGTGTCAGGGGCTGGAGTTTGTGATTTCAAGTACACGGGCCAGGGAAGAGCTCACTGAGAAGGAGACATTTGAACAACTGCAAAGACTCTAAGGCAGTGAGAGTGAGCTCCATGGACATCAGGGAGGGGAGCATTCCAGGCTGAAGGAATAAGAAGTGCAAAGGCCCTGAGGCAAGAGCTTGCCTGAAGTCTTCCTGGAATGGCAAGGAGGCAACCATAGCATGGGAAGAGTAGCAGTGAAATCAGAGAGGTAAAGGGAAACCAGATCAGATAAGGACTTGCAGGCCCTTGTAAAATGTTGGCTTGAACCAAGAAAAGATATACTCTGACCTACATCTAAGCAGGATCACTCTGCTATAATGTGAAAATAGACTGCATGGGGGTGCAAAACAGAAGCAGGGAGACCAGTTACGCAAGAGATGGTGGCAACTTGGACTGGAGTGGTAGCAGTGGTGGAAAGTTGCTGGATATATTTAAACCCGAAGCCAATATGGATGGTTGATGGATTAAATGGAGAGAGTGGACCAAAGAAAGGAATCAAGGATAAGAAGATTTTTTGAACTGAACAAATGTAAGGATTGTGTTCCCATTGAGATAGAGAAGATCGATGGAGGAGTAGGTTTGTGTAGAAGATTACAACTTCATTTTGGAAAAGGTGAGCCTGTTAGACATTGAAGAGGAGAAATCAAGTAGGGAGTTGGGTCTCTGGGTCATGAATTTAGGAGGGAAGCCTTGGCTGGAGATATAGTTTGGGGATCATCAATAAGTGGATGGTGTTTACAGTCCTTGGAATGAAGGGTTAGTAAATGAGTGTAGTTTAAAAAGATTAAAAGTTCAATAACTATGATTAAGATATTGGGAAAAAGCGGAGAAAACCTGCAAAGAAAAGGAGACTGAATGGTTATGAAATAGGAGGAAAACAAAGACAGTGTGGTATCCTGGGAGCCAAGTTAAGAAAGTATTTCAAGACAGAGGGAATTGATCACCTTTTTGTGTTAAATGCTGCTGATAGGTCAAGGAAGATGTGACTTGACAATGACCATTGGATTTATCAGTGTGGAGGGTGACATCGACAATAGTGGGGCTGAAGGAGTGATGGGGAAAGAGCCTGATTGTAGATAAAGGAGGGAACAGGAAGAGACTATAAAACTTTGGAGCAATTGTACTCTCAGAAAAATGAAAGAATGGTAGTTGGAGGGACTTGAACCAAAACGTGTGTGTATGTTTGAGTGAGTGTGTGTGCATGAGTGTGTTTTAAGGAAAAGAAAGAAAAGTGCATCTGTATGTTGATGAAATGACACAGTAACAGAAAAATGATTGTTGAGACAGGAGAGAGATAGACTTGGTGGAGCAAAGCCCTTGAGAGGCAACCAGACACGGATCCCGTGCACAGGTGGAGGGACCCCATGTGTTCCCTTGCCGTTCTGGGAGCTTTCCCAGGAACTTTGTCTGGGAGATGTTGTCCTAACAGTTTTACAAAATAGAAAAACTGAGACTCAGAGAATTTAAGTAATTTGCAAATGTAATACAGCTAGTACAGAGCAGAGCTGAAACTCAAGCTGTACTCTTTTCCAAATCCAGTGATCTTTCCACTTTCTCACAGCTGGAGAGCCATTAAAATGGTGATGTTAACGTGGTATTTAATGTTGTGCATATGACTAGAATAAAAGTAAAGGAAATGTGCTAAGTTAGGCAAATGTACTATTTGCTAATTACCTGGGGATTGATTTGTACACCATGCATACTCTCCTTGTTTTTATTTATGCTCTCTCCCCCTTGGTCTGCAAAACACATTTGCCCCTACGTAAGGGGGAGGGAGATGACTGCGCAGAAGCATGCTATGAAATGCGCTTCTAAAAAAAAGATTTATTTTGGGAAGGGATCCATATTATAATTTTCTTTCCTAAAATGACATTTTTAGATTTTATTGATGACTCTAATGTGACCTCTAGTATAAAAGAAATAGTTAAAATAAATTCTACTTTGACTCTATGTTAATCTTCATAAGTCCTACAGAATTAAAATAAATTATATAAAACATGATATTCTTGCAGATAGGTTTTAACGAGGACAAAATCAGGACCTTCTTCCCTACGTGGGGCACTGAGACTTTCTTCTTCACTGCTGTACTCTTAACCCACACTGACCATATTTTCAGAGTTGGGTTATTGTTCAGATGATCTCTGGGTGAGAGGATAGGAAAGAATCAGCATAAATTCAGCCCTGCAATTGTTAAATGGGTCTAAGACACATCATTGAGTGTTAGCTCCTTTCCATAAATGAAGGTAAGCATTATTTTTATTCTTCTAAAAATGCTTTCTGGAATACTGGATAAAAACCAGCACAGCAGTTCTTTCAATAGCCTCATCTCTTGGAACTGGATTAGGATTAAAAGTGATAGGGTATTGTTTTGTTAGTTAACTAATTCAACACATTTAATGAGTATTTCCTCTGTGATAAATAGCCCTTCTCCACTTAATAGTGCAAAAAACTGTGAAAAGAAAAAAATTACTGCTTTTGTGGAGTTTATATTCTAGTGGGGTCAGATAGACAATAAACAAAGGTAATTGACAAGTAAATGATATAGTATGTTACAAGCTAACCTATACTATGGGGAAAAAAATCCATCAGGGATTGGAAGTAGGGGGATTAAATCAGTTACACATCTTTTCTTTGATGCTGACACTTCTAGTAAGGACATGAATATTCTCAAAGCAGAGAATGACTTCCAAATCAGCAGAAAGAACTTTTTTTTATGTCATCTGTATAATATTTTCTGCTTTTAGTTGAAGACAGTAGTACTGAATTCCAATGACACTGCAGTTGTGTGGGAATTGAATGAACTTGACTGTCACCCTTTGAAATCACAATTTCTGACAGGTCAAATATTTCAAAACCTCTTGTTAAAAACATTTTGAGCATGTTCCTTTCTTGGGGACATTTTCATCTTTAATAAAAACCAATTTAGAGAAAGTAGGACAGAGCAACTAGGATATTTTGAAAACAACAAAGAAATAGATGCCTCATTGATAATTGCTTGGCACTCTGTAAACTCTGAGTGTTCAAAGAGCATCAATCATATTTCTGAAATTTGAGTAATGTCACAGGCTAACAATGCTATCCTGTAAAATTCTGATAATAAAACTAATGAAATTGGAAACTGGTGATATTTTACAAGGCTGTAAGAGAAAAAAAAAGATCAGGTAATTATTTTTTCCCCACACCCATGCTTATCAATGAGATGCTTCATGGGAGAGGCAATTTTAGATTATTTCTGCATCCCCAGTCCTGAGCACAGTACCTAACATAAAGTCTGTTTGTTCTCCTCAGGTCCTAAAGTTCCTAATAATCACCTGGGACACGTATTAAAAATACATAATTTCGAGCTCTATATTATGGGACATACTTATACTAACTTATACTAAAACATAATGTGTGGATTGGAATTCAGATTTAAATCTGGCAATCCTAAGATATGATTAAAATTAAGAGTGAATGTCCTATACTTCTAAGGACAGATCTCATAATTATAAGATAAGCATTTAACTAGATAAAAAGGTTCTGGGAATTAACGAAGTTTTATATAGTTCTAAACAGACTAAGTTCTCTTACGTGGCCCAGGTGTTGGTTTGTTTATTACTTACTGTTCCGAGGCTAGATATTAATTCTGGTTTCCCAGCTTGGAGATGACTACAGTTAGTCATATAGTGGGACACGGCAGGTGAGTGTAACCAAACACAACCTGTTACCATTATTAAAAAACTTCTTAAATCAAAAAAACCAAAATGCAAAAAACAAACCAGACAAAAACCGAACAAAAACAAAAACCCCCTACAACTAACATCAGGGCTGGCTGGTTATCTCAGGTGGTTAGAGCACTGCCTTGCAACAACAAAGTTAGGAGTTCAGTTCCCCATACCAGCCAACCACAAAAACCGAAAAAAAAAAAAAAAAATCCTACAACTAAAAAACTTCTTAAATCAAGTGTCCTGGTGACATTACTGCAGCTTCACTTTTCCTGTATGAGGATTATGTCATGATTAAAGGAAGGAAAAATCTAAATTTCAGCTGGTGCATGTGTTTGTGTTTCAATGGAAGATGCTAACATTTATTTGGATGGAAATCAATACTCCAAGCACTCTTTGGTTTTTAACAATTCTCATATTGAAATGGCCACAAAATTTTCTGCAGATTGGCTCATTATTTTTTTATTTCTCAGGTGTTTTCACTAGTTTCACTTTATGACTAATTGGATTGATTTTAATTGATTCTGCCTCACCATCAGGAATTCCAAACAAATGAGTCTTACCAAGCTATGATTATTGTGGTAAGAAAAAGAAATGATTAGTTTAAGATCACCATAGAATTAGCAAAAGGCATTGTATTCATTTTCTATTGCTGTGTAACAAATCATCACAAATTTAGAAGCTGAAGACAACATCCATTTATTATCTCACATTCTCTGTGGGTCAGAAGTACGGGCATAGCTTAGCTGAATCCTCTGCTTGGGATTTCACAGGCTACAGTCAGTGTCAGCTGGGGCTGGGGTCCCATCTGATGCTCAGGGGCGTTTTCCAAACTCACATAGTTGTTGACAGAATTGATTTCATGGAAGCTGTAAAATTCATGGTGGCTTACATTTTCAAGTATAGAAGACAAAATATCTCTGACTTCTACTGTCTCTGACTTCTAGATCCTCTTTTAAATGGCTCACCTGATTAAATCAGCCCTCTCAAATAACTTCCCCTTTGATTAACTTAAAGTTCATTGATTTGAGATCTTAATTACACTACAAAATCCCTTTACCATTAACATATAATGTAACATATCACGGGAGTGACATCCCATCACCTTTGTCATATTCTCTTGGTTAGAAGCAAGTTATGAATCTGGAGGGGATTATACAAGGGTTGGGTCATTGGGGGCCATTTTAAAGATCTGTCTAACATTTTGCTTGTGAAAAATAGCATTCGACTCTCAGTCAAGTTGGGAAATAGGTGAGATAAAAAGATAACTAAACTTCCCTGCAGGTAATACAAATAAATATTTGGAGAACTTGTGAGAAAAGAAGGTAAACAGAGATAGAGAAGGCAGTCCCAGCATCATTATTCCAGAAAATTTAGTGTTTAATAAATTTTATAAGTGCCATCTAAAATCTGATATAAAGCTATTTGCTATAATGTCTTGGTATGTAAACACCACAGTGTTCCAGAACCTTAGAAAAGATTGTTGTATATAGGTTATAGCAGAGATTAAGAACTGAGTGGTAATACAAACTTGGAGCTATAGGTAATTATGACCCCTCAACATTTGAGTCCATCTTTTTCTCATGAATTAGAGAACAAAGTGATCCTAGAAAGCTTGGGAACATTTAAAAAGTTGATTTATGGGTTTCATATGGTTCTGTCTTAGAGGATAACAATAATTAGAATTTGTCTTGGAATACACAGCCAAACCTATGTCAAGATAGGCCAGAAAAATTTGGTTCATTTTATAAAGAGGGGAAGCATGGAAACTTCAGGGTCATAAAAAATCAAACAAAAAAAACCCCAAATATTTAAGCCTTTGGAAAGAAGAACTCAGAAATGTTTTTATTGAGTTTGCAAGTGGTTGCTGGCATTTGGCCTTTACAACTTGATATCACATTTCTAGATATAGATATTACTATGTCAGCAAAACTCTGCCCCTCAGATAGATGACAGTTTATTAGATTTTTTAAATTACACTTTTTGTAATAAATTCACCTTCAGGCTTAAGTACAAAAGAAATGATGTGTGTATATATGAGTTTGACTCAGAGATTAGAGGGAGTGAGATGTTAATGTTATTTACAACATTCAACACCTGCTGAATATGCACTTCGACAAAGTCAGCGTAAGATTCCTCTCTTTGTGAGAGGACCGGAATCATAAAATTAGAGTTCAGGCTATCAAAATTAAAAAAAATAAATTTTTGGCATTTAACTTGTTTTTCACGTTGGTTGACTACCAGGGACATGACTAAGACAATAAGGAAAGAACATTGAAGAACATTGGAATCAAAAATTCTTTCTTCCAGTCCTGTGTGTGTGACTTGTAAGTGGAGGCAGACTCACAGGATGAAAAAATAAATGTTGAAGGGGCTTGCAAATTATAAATTACCATAGCAAACTGAGTTACTATTTTCCCATTGTTCTAAGCCAGCTACCATCCAAGTATTTATTTCGTAGGGAAGAGGCAGGATGAAATGGCCCCAGCAGTCAAATCACAGGATGGGATGTGGTGATAGGTTTGTAGCAAAAACCACAGTATTTGTAAAATGCAATCTGGGAACTCTGAAGCTTCAAGACACTCTGCATTTATATCCATTCTTATTTCAGCCAAACTCTTTAAGCCACAGGAGGTACCTGTCTGTGGGAAATCACTTAATTAGCTTAAAATCCTCATTCTACATGAAAAAAGTATGAAATGAAATGGCAGGAAGGCTAAAGTCTGGGCAAGGGAGGTGGCCTGTGCTTGTTACATTTGTATGCTAATGTCTTGCACTGAATAGTACTTTAATGTGAGGCGAAGTAGATGTTATCCTAATTATATCCAATAAGAGTGATATATTACAGAAGCTTTGCCAGCAAGGTATTTCTAATGCACAAGATGACAGGCCAGGATAAGCCGCAGAGCTAGTTACTAGAAATAAGGCTTTACAGCGTTACATTACTATTCTCTCATTTTGTTTCTTCCTTCATACCATTCTATCTTTCTCTCTCTGTGAATTTACATATCTAAAAGTTAACAGAAAAAAAAATGTTTGGCTAAGTAAGACAATTGCACACAGAGCAGACAGAGGTCTAAAAGAATGCTTTTAAGAGTTCTCTCAGGATCTTCAAGAAAATCAGGGTCACACTAGCAAAATAAGCAACCCCATTTGGAGAGAGACATATTCTTTTAGTGGCATTAAACATACATTAATGAAAAGACAGCAAGGTAAGCTTTGTGTCTGGGCCAACTGTTGTCTCTATTAGATTTTAGAAGGCAATTTTGCCAATCATTTTCATGGCTTAGCATATCAAAATACATAATTAGTCCCTGAACAACATTCTAAAAAATTTATTATTGGGTTCCTTAGATCATTTTTCTTCTCCTGAGATCTTTACCTTTGATACTGCTGTTTCCGCTGATACCAGAACTCTTTTTCTTAAATAACTTATCTCTGATTATGTCATTTCATTTTTTTTGAAAATCTCTATTAACTCCATACAGCCTTCAGGAAAAATACTGAAACCTCTGGCTTGGCATTCAATGCACTTTCTAATCTGGCTTGAATTTACCTCTCTGACCTTATATTTACACACAAACCCAAACTCCACAGACCCACCTATGTGACTATTCTAGTACATTAATGTTTCACTCTTCAGTAAATGTTCTATGCCCGTTCATGAGACCACGTCGTTGCACATGCTGTCCCATTGCCTGGAATTTCTTTCCTCCTTTTATGCCTGACAAATTCTGCTCAGGCTTCAGGACAAGTCTAACTTTTTGTTTATCTGTGAACTGTCTCCTGAATCCTCTAGGAAGGCAGTCTTTGCTTCTTCTGGGTTCCAGGAAATAATCTTATCTCCAAACTATAACACATGTGCATTGCATTGTGGGAGTTAATCTGTTTCCATTTCTGACTCCTCCGTGGACTAAAAGGTCATCTGGCATCAGGACTAACTCATTATAGATCGCCCAGCAAATGAAAGGGTACTTGTGACCTAGCAGATAATCAATAAATGTTTGCCACAGTAAGTCAAGGCTCCGGAAACTCTATTCTTTGCATTGTAAAACTTGCTTGGATTGATTCCTTTTTAATATATATTTTTTAAGTTTTACAACTGTTTTAAAAGAATCTTGATTTCATGTTTTAGGTAAGATGTAAGTAGATCAGAGCAGGCCAATGCTCACAGTGTAGCAATGTGAAAAAGCTGGATAAATTACAAAAATCATACTGTTTAAGGCTCCAAAAAACATCTATAGAAGCAACAAGGACTAGGTGGAATAAAATTACAGAGAGGAGAATTGCACATAGGTGACCTGTGGATCACCAGATGCTGTTTCTTGTGGGAGAATGACAAATTCTGCATTTGAGCTGAGGGTCAGGTGTGGTCAATGTGCAGAGCCTCTGCTGGGGAGAGAGAATAAGGAAGCCCTTTGACATTGTGTGAGTCTGGAGAAGCAAATGGGAGTCTTGAGGGACCACAAACAAATGCAGGCAGCACTAACAGAATTTAGGTTCCCATGCAATATTTACCCAGATAAACTATCTGATGGATCCTAAAGGATCTTCAGAAATTTTGAAAGATTGGAATAGTTTCCAGTATATTTTCTGATAACAATAGAATTAACTTAGAAGTCAGTAATAACATGATAAGAAAAATCCCAGTTGTCCAGAAATACAATAACACAGTTATGAATAATACATAGATAATTAAGAAATTTCAAATGTTCTCACCACAAAAACGTTAAGTATACAATGTGATGGGTATGTTATCTAGCTTGATTTAATTATGCCATATTGTATTTATAAATCATAACATAATTTGTTACCCCATAAATTTTTACAATTATAACTTGTCAATTTACAATAAAAAATAAATCAAAATGAGAATTAGTTTGAACTGAACCATAATGAAGATACTACATATTTAAATTTGTGGATAAAACTAAAGCATCTTGAAAGTGGTTCTTACGGGAGCATGTATATTTGTAAATGTGTATACTAGGGAAAAAAAAGAAAGGCTGCAAATTAAAGATTTAAAATTCCATCTCAAGAAATTAGGAAAAGAACAGCATATCAATCCCAGGAAAAAGAGAAGAAAAGAAAAAATAAGGTTAAGAGCAGAAACCAATGGTATAAAATGAGAAAATCAACTAAGCCAAAAGCTTTTGTTAAAAAAAAAAAAAGATTAATAAAACTGATAAAGCTCTAGGAAGAACGTTTAACAAAAATGGTAGTAAACATAAATTATCATTATTAGAAATTTGAATTTGTTATTAAAAACCTTCCAACAAAGAAAATCCTTTATTCAGACAATTCTTCCAATTATTTTAGGAAGAAATTAATATCTAATTTGTGCAACTTCTCCCAGATAATAGAAACTGAGGGAACAGCATTTTTTCTTAAATGAAGCCAGAATATCCCAAAACCTGACAAAGACATGATAAGGAAAATTAGAGACCAACCTTTCTCATAAACATAGACATAAAAATTCTTTTTTAAAAATTCTAATTTATTTTTATTTGTATATATTTGTGGAGTACATTGTTCTGTTTCAATAAATGCAGATATCGTACAGTGATTCACTTGGGGTAGAGAGTGTACACATCATCTAAACATTTACCTTTGTGTGTGTGTGGTCATTACAGTCAAGATTCTCCTTTCTAGCTATTTAGAATATACAATATACAGTATAACATTATTAGCCTAGAACACCAGAACTTACTCTTCCTATCAACCTGTAACTTTATACCCATTAACCCACCTCTTTCCTCCCTTCTCTGGTCCTCCTTTCTCCCCTCTCCCCCACCCTTTCTATCTTGGCCTGTGGTAACCATTATTCTACTTGCTACTTCTATGAGAACCATTTATTTATTTATTTTTAAGATTCCACATAGGAGTGCCATCATGATGTCATCTTTCTGTGCTTGTCTTATTTCACTTAACACGATGGTCTCCAGTTCCACCCATGTTGCTGCCAATCACAGGATTTCATTTTTTATGAGTGAATAATATTCTACTGTGAATACTTACTTACATACTGAAGCTTTTTAAAAAATCCATTTATCCAGTAATGGGTTTTTAGTTTGCTTCCATCATTTGACTATTATGAATAGTGTTGCAAAGAACATGAAAATACAGAAGTGTCTTTGATATATTGATTTCAATTCCTTTGGTTATACACCCATCAGTGGGATTGCTGGGTCATAAAATAGTTTGACTTTTAGTTTTTTGAGGAAGCTCCATACTGTTTTATATAATGGCTACATTAATTTATGTTTCCACCAACAATATATGTGAGTTCCCTTTTCTCTGCATCCTCTCTAGCATTTGTTGTTTTCTGCCTTGATAATAGCCATGCTAACTAGAGTGAGATTGTTGGGAAATGGAATAATTTAATCAGGCCCACCTTGCCTTAGGTCTGGTTGGGGGTAGTGCAGCACATTCTTTGTAAATAAGTTGTGTGTGGGTGGAGTAAGTGTGCATGTGTGGTGCCACCACCTGGCTGGCATTGACGGCCTTGGGCATCCACCACGTGAGGCCATGCTCTCAACTGTATGGCTCCAAGGACCCGTTTGCTGGTTACCTAGCTCAGAGACATATATGTGTGGGGTCTGGTGACCCAGCCTGGTGTGTGAAGTGTTTGTGACCCAGTCTGGACAATGGGCTGAAGGGGTCTGGGAGCTCCAGACCCAGCCCTAGATCAGCAATTGGCATAATCTGTGACAGGATTCTGAGGAGGTACAGGAGGTAAAAGCCCTTGGAAGGAGGAAATGTGGCTACTTGTGAATATGCTCTGCCCTATGGCCACTTTCCTGTTGACCGGGATCTAGTTGCTGCACACTGTACTGCAAGGCAGCATAGACCAGGAACTACAATGGAAAACCCCTTGTGAGGGGGAGGAAATGTGGCTATCCTTGAGCATGTGGTGCCCAGTGGCCACTTTTCGGCTGACTGGAGCCTGGCTACTGCTCACTCTGCTGAAAACTGATCGATATTTGTAGCAGAAAGCAGAGTTGTTGGAAGCAAGGATAAATGTCCTGGAGGATGACATGCAGCACCTGGCCACTCCTGCTTCTCACACCAGGGAAGACCAACCCTGTGGTGAGTTGGGGGAAACTGTGCATCTGCAGGCACCTGTTGTGCATGAGAAATTGAGACACAAGCAGCCTATGGGACCAGATGGACAACTGGTGGGTGATCCACAGGTGACCCAGTTCACCACCTAAGTCCCATATACCCAGATTGAACTGGTAGACCTGGGGAGACAGTTCAGGCAGAAACATGGGGAGACCCTGGCTGCTTGGCTGTTGTGGTTATGGGACATAGGGGTGGATACTGTCATGTACTCTGGTGAGAAGGTGGAGAAGTTGTCCTCCATTACCATACACCCGTCCTTGAGGCAGTAGCTACAGAATAGCTGCAGATATGCACAAGGGCAAGGTAATCACTCCTTGATGGACTGGGTGAATGTAGCTGCCCAAACTGTGTGGGCAAATACTGGAGAACTGCCCAAGATTGTTAGTAAATGGCAAACATATGCTAAGTTGGTCCAAATCATTCAAGAGCTGGGGATGCAGCAGTCCATATTTAATGTGAACACTCGTGGCCCAGATGATGAAAATTTTAAAGGCAGCATGAGAGACATAGTGCTGCAAAATGCCCTGTTAATGTTCTTTGGGTCACTGATAGCCATATTGGCCCCAGACATTGGTCATCCTATACATGAGGTAGCAACCATGATAGCCAGCTTGGGTGAAATAGAGGATAGCAGACAAGCAAAAGGGGTCCAAAAGGTGGATAAGACCAACCCCCCAAGAAATGCTGGGGATTTTATCCCAAAGGGACCAAGCAAGACTAGTCGTAAGCAGATGTGGCTTGACTTGCTTGCAGTAGGGGTTGATAAAAAGAAAATTGACCAGCAACCAAATACAGTTCTGTTTGCTTTGTGGCAGCAATTGAGCCCTGAACAGCATTTTATCAAATGTCTGGAAATAGGTAGCAAGGTACGCTCAGTGGATTTCTTTGGTTGCTCCTGAGGAGGCAGATGAACTGTTCCATTTCAATTAGGGAGCAGGCCATGGTACTCATCATTTGGGAGCAGGTGAGGACCAGAGGCCTTATGATGAATTGGCAATATATTGGTTGAGGACAAATGTGCAGAGTGTTTTGGCATTGGTGGATATAGGTACAGAATGTAGCCTGATATATGGCAATCCAGATAAATTTCCAGAGGCCACAGTTCATATAGATGGCTATGGAGACATACTGCTGAGGTCAAAGCTGTGTCATTGCCATTGGGCATAGGAAGATTACCTCCTCATGTATATACTGTATATATATCCCCTGTAGCTGAATACATCTTGGGTATGGATATACTTTATGATTTGCACCAGCAAGCAACAGTTGGAGAGTTTTGGCTGTGAACACAGACAGTAAAGACTGTGTTATGAGGGTATGCTAAACATGACCCAGAGGTGTTACCCAAACCAAGACATGTAGTTAATGTAAAGCAGTATCACCTATCAGGAGGACATGCAGAGATAAGTGCCACTATATTGGAATTAGAGAAAGTTGGCATTATTCGTCTGGCTCATAGCCCATTTAATGCTCCAGTATGGCCAGTGAAAAAGCCTGATGGTACCTGGAGAATGACTGTAGAATCAATAACTGATCAAAGTAGTGCCTCTTTTGCATGCAGTTGTGCCTTCAGTTCACAACTTGATGGATCAACTGATAACTCAGCTGGGGACTTATCATTATGTATTGGACCTTGCAAATGCTTTTTTCTCTATTCCAATCTCAGCTGATAGCCAAGATCAGTTCGCCTTCACCTGGGAAGGAAGACAGTGGACCTTTCAAGTATTGCCCTAAGGTTATCTGCATAGCTCAACCATCTGTCACGGTTTGGTGGCTGGGGACCTAGCCAAGTGGACTAGGCCGAGCACGGTTACAATGTTTCACTACATTGATGATGTGTTACTAACCTCCAACTCTCTTGCAGATTTAACCCAGGCAGCTCCAATTCTGCTAAGTCATTTGGAACAATGTAGTGGGCCGTGAACACAGCCAAGGTGCAAGGAGCTGGGCTGTCAGTCAAATTCCTAGGAGTGGTCTGGTCAGGTAAGATGAGGTTCATCCCAGAAGGTATAATAGGTAAGACACAGGCATACCCTTGACCCACAATTGTAGCTCAGCTACAGACATATTTGGGACTTCTGGGGTATCGGAGAGATTTTTGTACCCCACATGGCCCAAATGGCATGCCCATTGTATGCACTGACAAATAAAGAAGCCCTCTGGGATTGGACTGAGGAAGTAGAACAAGCTTATTGGGCTACAAATAGGGGAATACAGCAAGTACAGACTTTACAAGTGGCCGACCCCACCAAGCCTTTTGAGTTAGACGTACATATAACCCAGGAGGGGCTAGGATGGGGTTTGCGGCGGAGACAGGACCGATTCCACACACCTGTAGGATTCTGGTCTCAGCTCTGACAGGGTGCTGAAGTGCGTTATACCTTAATTGAAAAGCAGTTAGCAGCTGTGTATTCTGCCTTGATAGCCACTGAAGCTATCACAGAAACTGCCAAAGTCCTAGTAAAGACCACATACCCCATAACAGGTTGGCTGTGCATGTGGGCCACCAACCCTAAAACGGGCATTGCTCAGACTCCCACTCTGTCTAAATGGGGAGCATATATAGAACAAAGAAGCACTGTGTCAATGAGTCCTCTGTCTAGGACTGTGACACAAACCATGCTAGGCCCAGTAGAGGTTGTGGAGGAAACTTAGACACAACCGTTACCAATGGAGGTGGAGGCTACACCTTTCCATGAGAGACGGGGACCTATCACAGAACAAACTTTGTATACAGATGGCTCTAGCATGGACCCTCAGCATCATGGACAGCTGTTGCTGTCCAGCCCTTAACAGATACCATGTGATATGAAAATGGCACAGGGCAAAGCAGTCAATGGACAGAATTGAGAGCTGTTTGGATAGTGATAAAAAATGAGCCTAGGCCATTAACCATCTGTACTGACAGCTGAGCTGTGTACAAAGGTTTAACCTTTTAGATTTCTACTTGGAAGTATCAACAGTGGATGGTAAGCCACCTACCCCTGTGGGGACAAGCCATGTAGCAAGTGTTATGGGAATTGGGCCATGAGAAAGAAGTAACTCTTTTCCATGTGACAGGACACTTCCCCTTAGCCAGTCCAGGAAATGATGAAGCTGATGCCTTGGCTAAGGTAAAATGGCTGGAGAGAGCCCCAGCTGCTGATGTAGCCCAGTGGTTACATCGATGAATGCAGCATGCTGGCAGTAAAACCATATGGATGGCGGCTCAAAGATGGGCCCTGCCTATAAAATGGTAAGATGTAGTGAATGCCTGTCGTGCTTGTCCAGTATGTGCTCAAGAGAGTCCACACCCCTGGCAGGTGCCCCATACAGATGTGCAAATAACTCGAGGAAGGGTGCCCCTGATTTGACGGCAAGTGGACTTTGTTGGACCACTGCCAAGGTCAGAGTATTTCAGATACATCCTCACAGCTGTTGATATGGCTACTGGTCTTCTGTTTATATGGCCCTGTAAGGCCCTTGACCAGGTAAACACTGTGAAGGCATTGAATAGTCTTATGGCCATGTGTGGTCGGCCTATAGCCATAGAGAGTGATAATGGACCCCACTTTACTGGACATGGGGTTCAGAGGTGGGCCTCCCAGTTGTCTATTCAGTGGAAGTTACATGTGCCATATCATCCATAGGCAGCGGGAATGATTGAATGGTACAATAGTCTTTTTAAAAAGGGACTAAGGCTATCTACCCAACCCCCATCCCTGATGGGGTGGACATGGCGATTATGGCTGACAGTCAGGATTCTAAATGAGAGACCCCCGCAAGGGTGGGCCCTCTCCAGTGGAAGCTCTGTCGCATAGGGCTGCAGCACCTATACAGCTGCAAATAACTACTAAAGATAAACTTTTGAAGCCAGGATATGGCAAGAATGGAAATATTCTCTTACTGGCCCCAACCTGTTTGCAACAGGGACAGACAGTACAATGGGAATGGCCTTGGAGAATAGAAGGCCCCCATATATGCTGGGTAGGTTTAATAGGGCCTTAGGGGAAAGGATTAGAAGAAGACTTGCAAGTTTCACCGTGGGTGACAAGTACCTGGCCTCCTTGAGTAAAGGTAACACGGCCTGGAACAGATAAGTGCTCTATTTCAAAGGGCACATTTGTATTATCATTAAGGCCAATTATGAGTTCCCCTATACCATTACATATAGAACCTACAGATCCAAAAGTGTTAGCAGATAAAGTATGGTATCATAAGCCAGGTAAGATACCTATTCCTGCAACCATCCTTTCTCAGGATGACAAACTGGCATGTATCTTACCAAGGTGTGAGAACTTCCCCTATTGGTACCAATAACCCTTCTGTCTTTTTGCCCATAGCCAATGGTGACTAGTAACTTGACATATTTGGCTAAAGGACAGAACTATAAGCCTTAAGGCATATTGAATAGACAATAGGTTATGTAAATGTAAGGGTCATTTATCCTCGCTAAGGGAAAATCCAGAAGATTCTGAATGCATAGATTGTATCACAAGGGACCCTGAAGGGGTGGATTGTTGGGAAAATAGAATAATTTAATCAGACCCCCACTAGACTTAGGTCCGGTAGGGGGTGGTGTGGCACACATTCTTTGTAAATAAGTTGTGTGTGGGTGGATGTAGAGGATTCTTAAAGCAAATATACTTCACAGGGCCTGGTTTTCCAAAGCCTTGCAGTTTCAAGTATTGACCTTGCGGAGGACTGGAAATTTTCCTCAGGCTATAAAGTCTCTGGTGTTAGATAAAGATTTGTCACACAGCAAGGTTGCTGGCTCAAGGACAGACTAGTTACTGATTGTTATGTAAAGATACTGAGAAATTGCTGTAACAAGGGACTGTTTACTAGATCAAGCTTTTGTTGGTGGATCACTTAATTGTCTAATGGAATGTCATATGACTTGTTTCACTGAAAATTACCAGTCTATATTGTTAACCTGTAACCCCAGCTATGTTCTCTTCTTGTAACTTCCTGGTCTGGAAAATAAACGCAGGAAGAGAACCCCAATTTGGGGTTAATTTTCCAAGGGAGGGATGCCTCTTGCTTGAGGGTTCCGGGGGAGATTAACCACTTAGGGGTCTCTTACTGCTCAGAAGAGATGGGCTTTCAGTAATCCTTTGCAGTTCTGTCACTCAGAGGAAGTGTGGTGACAAATCCGAGGGGGCAAAGCAACAGGTGGAGTAAGTTCACATGCACGGTGCCACCATCTGGCTGGTGTTGACTGCCTCAGGCATCTGCCATGTGCAGCCATGATCTCAAACCTATGGCTCCAAGGATCTGTTTGCTGGTTACCTAGCTTGGAGACCTGCATGTGATGGGTCTGGGGACCCAGCCTAGCATGTGAAGGGTTTGTCACCCAGTCGGGACAATGTGCTTGAGGGGTCTGTGAGCTCCAGACCCAGCCCTCACTTGACAGAGATGATATCTCATTGTGATTTTAATTTGCATTTCTGTGATGAGTGGTGATGTTGAGCACATTTTCATGTGTCTGTTGGATAAGTTGTTGTACATCAAACTAATATGCTTCTGCACAGTAAAGGAAACAGTCTACAAAATGGAAAGGCAACTTACAGAATGGGAGAAAATATTTGCAAATTTTATACCTGATAAGGGGTAATTATCCAAAACATATAAGGAATTGATACAATTCAATAGCAAAAGAAAACAAAAACCCAAACAAAAAACCACAAATGATCTGAATTTAAAATGGGCAAGAACTTAAACAGACATTTTTTCAATGAAGACATACAAATGACCAACAGGTATATGAAAAGACGCTCAACATCACTTGTCATCAGGGAAATGCAAATCAAAATCACAGAGGGATATCACCTCACATTTGTTTAAATTGGCTTTTATCAAAGAGACAAGGTAACAAGTGTTGCGAGGGTGTGGAGAAAGGGGAACATTTGTACACTGTTGGTTAGAATTGTGGCACTGTGGTAAAATTGTGCAGCAGCTATGGAAAATAATGTGGAGATTCCTCAAAAAATTAAAAATAGAACCACTATATAACCCAGCAATCCCAATTCTGAGTTCAAAAGAAAATGAAATCAAATGAATTCAAAGGAAATGAAATCAACATCTCAAGGAGATATCTACACTCCCATGTTCATTGCAGCATTATTTCCTATAGCCAAGATACGGAAACAACCTATATGTACACCAACAGATAAATGGATATCACAATTTTATATTTTTTTATATCACAATGAAATATTATTCAGCCACAAAAATAAGGAAATCTTGTCATTTGCAGCAACATGGATAGATCTGGAGGACATTATGCTAAGTGAAATAAGTCAGATACAAAAAGACCAATACTGCATGATCTCACTTATATGTGGAATCTAAAAAAGTTGAACTCATAGGAACAGAAAGTAGAAAGGTGGTTGTCAGGGGTTGGAGTGGGGGGGAAATGGGGGAGATGTTGGTCAGAGAGTCAAATTTTCAGTCATAAAATGAATACATTCTGGTGATCTAATGTACAACATAGTGACTATAATAATACTGTATTATATACTCAAAATTTCTAAAAGAATAGATTTCAAGTGTACTCACCACACACACACACACACACACACAAACACACACACACACCCCAAATAGTAAGTAACTACGTGAGGTGATGGATGTGTTAACTAGCTTGATGGTGGTAATCGTTTCATATTGCATATGTAAATCAAACCATCAAATTGTTCATCTTGAGTATATACAATTTTTATTTGTCAGTTATACCTCAATAAAGCTGGAAAAAAGGGAAACTAGAAATTATTAAGTATTATGATGCTGTCCACATATTCATATTTGTCTAGGGATCCTTTTACTCTCAGAACACATTTTTTCCATTATGTAGCACTGCTCTTTGCATAAAATACGTTATAAAGATGAAAACAATCATTAATTTTGTGCATACTTAACAAATAAACAAGAATTGTGTTAAATGCATTGAAGTGGAACTAATTAAGCCATGACACTCCTAGCAAGAGCTTTCTTCTTCCCTTCAGTGATGACACAATGTTGCAGCCTGCACTGAAGACTGTCAGCATGATAAAAAAAATAGAAAAGGTGGTAATGCAGAGTTTAGAACTATTTCTTCTCTGAGGACTATGCAGTGGTACAAATAAAGAACATACTTTCATAGGAGCAAAATGGTAGTTTTAAGCCAGTAATGCAAATTTTGATTGCTTTGGGATGAGTAGATATGTTTTTAATGAGGTATTTTAATAATTCTCATTCATAAAGAATAAGTTCTCTCTGATATGAGCTATTTTATATCATCTGATGGGAATATAATGAAGACCATATTTTTTAGGACAAGTTTCATTTAAAATTGATTTCCATAAAGCCCTATCTTGTAAAAAAATATAATGTCTGCACCCCAACTTCCTTATCGTAAAATGAAAAACAATAATAGCTAGATACAGAGTTGAAGAGGAGTCTGGGGAGCCCTAGTTTCTGACAGGTGTGCATCTATCTAATTACTGAAATGTCATAAGAAATACGGTTGTGTTGGAAGGAGGGAGGTGGGGCGTGGTAATGAGATGGCAGTGCCTAAACAAAGGATAACATTGTCTCTTTGCATCTGGATCACTGTTCTTTGGATCATGAGGGAATCTGCAATGTTCATTAACCCTTTGCCAGGTTGGTGCAAAAGACATAGTAGTGCTGATAAATTAGGCATTGACACTTGATGCTTGATATAAACTTAGCAAGCGATTTTTATCTTGTTTTGTTTTGTTTTCATTCAGATTTTAGTGTCACAAAAAACATTTTAAATTTCAAACCATTTGATGCAACTTGATGAAATCTCTTCCTGCTTTTGCGGATTACAAATGGCAATTGTAGGACTAAGTCACATTTTCTGACTTAGTACAGTACAAGAATAGAGCCACAGAGCTATGGAGGGCACAGCCATCCTCCCTGCCCCTACTAAGTGGCAGACAAGTCTCATACACCCAAGGATCCCATAGGGGCTCTTGGACTCACCTTTTCAAACTTTTGGCAGGGTAGCTTTCATCCCCAGGAAAAAAGAGTCAATTAAATGGACTGAAAAAAATTGGCCCTGTATTAAAAGGATGCAGGCATGCTGAAAGACTGCTTCAGTAAACTTCTGTGGACATGAAAGGATGGGAATTCTGTGGAGTCTCCCCTGCTGAACTGGACAGTTTTGAAGTGCCTGCTGAGTATGCTAGAAAAAAGAGAGGCCTGATTTTCCTCTGTGCCCTTGGCAAGTCTGTGTACTTCTAAAGGTCAGGAGAGAGAAGAGTAAGAGTAAAAATAAGCTGAGTTTCCAAATTATCTCTTTACCCATATGTCATTCAAAGATTATTCATCACTTCTTTCACTATGTGCTGAGAACTGGAATAAGTGCTGGGGACACAAAGACAAGTACGACATGGACCCTGTTTTAAAGGAGCTCCCTGTCTAGTGGAGGATGACAGGCACAAAAACAAGCAAGGGCCATGAAGTGTTGTGGGGACTTAGAAAATCAGAGTTGAAGGGAGGAGAGAGTAGCCATGTCTACCTGGAACATGGACCTTTACACTTTTTGTTCCATAAACCCATTTGAAAATTAGTGAGATTTAAGTCCTGATGCTTCCAGTTTCAAGAAAATGCTCATCAAAAATATTTATTAAATATATAATTAAATGTGACAGTGTTTGAGTCATAACTTAAACTATAGAGCCATAGTTACTACCCCAACTTCTGTATGAAAAGAAAATTAATATATATTTTTCTAGGTTATTCTGAAAATACCATGGTAAAGAGGAAAAAACCTGGAACACTGATTCCACCCTTAACTTTGAAACTGACTGGCTTTGTGATCTGAAGCCACATCACTTAACTTTGGCCTCAGTTTCCCTTTTTGTAAAATGAGAAAGTCCCCTATTCTAGATTGTAATGATGACATTTTTTCTGCATATAAACTGATTTTAGAGAGCCACTGGATAAATTTGAATAGCCCTTGAAATTCAAGCCAAATTGGAAGCCAGATGGTGAATACCCATAATTCCCTCATGAAATAACTCTCAGGAAGCTCATCTACTTGAATTCCCCGTTTCCACATGGAAGTTAGGATCTCTAGATAGTCATTTTATTTTCTCTTTTCTCATCAATGCCAGAGAAAATTTCTCCTGAGGAATATAAGGAATCTAAATTTTGACTGGTATCTCTGAAGTATGCAATAAATGGTCCTTAGCATAAAAAATGTGTATTTTATTTATTGTGCATTTTACATTAATTATATTTATTCCCCACTAGAGCTACTCAGGACTTCTAACTTTGACTTAAGTGTTCCCATTTCTGGTTTCCTCCCTTGTTCATTGTATTTATAATGCACTACAAGATTAATCCTTTAAGGCAGCTCTGTCCAGTAGAACTTTCTGTGATTAGAGTAATGTTCCGTATCTCTTCTATCCGGTATAGAAGCTACCAGCTATTGAGCACTACTGAGCATTTGAAATTTGGCTAATGCAATTGAGAAGCTAAAGTTTTCATTTTACTACTTTACTTAATTTTAATTCATTTAAATTTAAACTTAAGTAACTACATATGCTAGTGGCTTCTGCAGTGAACATTACAGTTCTGATGCAGTTTTGACCACGTCTGTCCTCTGCTCAAGTCTTTCTATAACTTTGCTCTGCTTAAAATGTGCCATTAAAATATCTTAAGGTGGAATTCAAGAAATTCCATAAACTCTTCTCAAACTGTGTTTTTCATTAATCAATGTTTCATCCAAAGCAAAATATTTACTTTTTCTCAAACCTATCTCCTGTTTTCCAGCAACCACATTTTTTATGGTGTTGTTTTTGTTTTGTTTTTGACAAAAATGGCATTTTATTCACCTACCTAATTATATCTGATACTGAAATAGCTCGACTTGATTTTCTCCACCTCTATAAGGTTTTATGTCACTCACATCAGTTAGGACACTCATGAAATCCATAACCTTTTTAAAATAACGTTTATTACATCTTCCTGTATGTTTTAATTATTTAAGTATATACTTTAAGTCCACTACTTAATTGTAATCTTTCTGAGACTGTTGTCCATGTCAAATTTAACTTCATGTCCTTCCTGGCTCCTTCCATACAGAAGAAATATAAATTCATCATTAAGCAAAAGCCAGTAGTATTGGGTTTAAATCCTAGTAACTTGACTTACTGCCTAAATAATTGATTAACACAAGACCAGGTGCATAGCAAGGAGACATGTAACTGGAAAAATAAGATCATTAATTTTCTTTTCACACAGTTTCTCTTTAAAACTCAATAAGCAGCAATTTCTTAAAGGTTAATTGCAATTTAAGTTTGAAGCCATATCTTTTAATAACGTTCTAATACTCTACCAATAAATTTTTCTGCTACTTTAAAAATCTACCAGCTGTTTTTGTACTTTAAATGGATATTTTACCCAATGCCAGACTTTGTAACATCATTCATTGGTCATTAGAAAATATTGGTTATAGGACTAGGCAAAGACTATATCAAGCTAAAAAGCTTCTGCACAGCAAAGAGAACAATCAACAGAGTGAAAAGACAATCTACAGAATGGGAGAAAATATTTGCAAACCATACATCTGACAGGGGATTAATATCCAGAATATACAAACAGCTTAATAGTAATAAAACAAATATTCCAATTAAAAAATGGTCCAGGAGCTGAATAAACATTTTTCAAAAGAGGATACACAAGTGGCCAACAGGTGCATGAAAAAATGCTCAACATCACTAATCATCAGAGAAATGCAAATCAAAACCACATTGACATATCATATTACCTCAGTTAGACTGGCCATTATCAAAAAGACAGAGAATAACAAGTGCTGGCAAGGATGTGTAGAAAGGGGAACCCTCCTACACTGTCGGTAGAACTGTAAATTAGTACAGTCATTATGGAAAAAGTACGGAGTTTCCTCAAACAACTACAGATAGAATAGCCATATGATCCAGCAATCCCACTGCTGGGTGTATATCCAGAGGAATGGAAATCATCATGTGGAAGGGATACCTGCACTCCCATGTTTATTGCAGCTCTATTTACAATAAGCAAATTATGGAATCAACTTAAATGTCTGTGAATGGATGACTGGATAAGGAAAATGTCGTACATATACACAATGGAATACTACTCAGCTATAAAAAAGAATAAAATACTGCCATTCACAGCAACAGGGGTGAATTTAGAGAAAATTATGTTGAGTGAAACAAGCCAGGCACAGAAAGAGAATACTGCATGTCCTCACTCAAAAGTGAAAGCTAAGGAAGGATGGAAGTAAGGAAGGCAGGAAGGCAGGAAGGCAGGAAGGAAGGAAGGAAGGAAGGAAGGAAGGAAGGAAGGAAGGAAGATAGATTACAATAATATGTTGAACTTTCAGAAGGAGAGAACAGAACTGTGGTTACTAGAGATAGGAAAGGAAGGGGAGGGGGTCATTGAGAATTTGGCTAATGGACACAAAGAATGATTATGTATTTTAATGATGAATATGCTAATTATCCTGATTTGATCATCACATACTGTACAAAAGTATTGATAGTCAACTCTGTAACCCACAAATAGATATTATTGATTATGTTTCAATTAAAAAAAAAAAGAAAAATGTTGGGTTGCCTGTATATTCTAAGTGCTGACACATTTCATAATTTTAAAAACCTGAATTTGTTAATATCTCCACTAACCTCATTAGAAAAAATCTAATTCTGGGAAGTCGCTAAGCACATGGTGGCAGGTATAAGTTTTCTAAACTTTTCATTTTTGCTTGGGAGTTTTAATTACATCAGTGGCAACAAATACTATTAGTTCTTTTCCTTGAAGTAGCAGGCTCACTTCCTTCATTGTTGAGAAAAAGTCTGTCAAATACCCACTTCTTTTTTTAAAACCAGTTCATTAAGATATAATTTGTGTACCATATAATTCACCAATTTAAGTTTTACAGTTCAACGGTTTTCAGTATATTCATAGAATTATGCACCCACAACTGCAATTTTAGGAAATTTTTATCACCCCAAAAAGAAAATTCATATCTGTTATCAGTCATTCCCCATTTCAGCCCAACCCCTACATCCTGGAAAACCACTAATATATTCTGTCTCTATAAATGCGCCTATTCTGGACATTTCATGTAAATGGAATCAAACAATATGTGGTCTTTTGTGACTGGCTTCTTTCACTTAGCACAATGTTTTCAAAGTTCATCCACGCTATAGCATGTATTAGTACTGCTTTCTTTTTATAGCTGAATAATATTGTATAAATATACCACATTTTATTTATTAATCAATTGATGGAAATTTGGTTGTTTCCACTTTGGGCTATTATAAATAATGCTGATATATACAGTCATATACAAATTTTTGTGTGGACACATTTTCAGCTTTCTTGGGTACTTTACTAAAAATGGAATGCTGGATGCATCATACAGTAATTCTATATATAACATTTTGCAGAACAGCTAAACTGTTTTCCACAGTGTCTGCCATTTTGCATCTCATTCCCACGAGCAACATATGAAGGTTCAATTTCTCTACATTTTTGCCAACATTTGTTATTGCCTGTCTTTATTATAACCATCCTAGTAGACGTGAAGTAGAATCTCACTGCTTTTCTCTAATGGCTAACGAAAGTCAGCGTCTTTTCATGTATTATTTGGCCATTTATATAACTTCTTTTGAGATATGTTTAATCAAAAACTTTGCCCATTTTTTAACTGAGATATTTCTTTTTAATATATAGTTTTAGGAGTTCTTCACATAGTCTGGATACTAGACCCTTATTAGCTCATATAATTTAGCTTATATGATTTGTAAATATCTTCTCCCAGTCTGTGGGTTGTCTTTTCTCTTTTATAATGGTATTCCCTGAGTACAACTTTTTCACTTTAATGAAGCCCAATTTATCTATATTTTTTTCTTCCGTCAGTGGTGCTTTTGGTGTTATATCTAAGAAACCATTTCCTAACCCATGATCACAAAGATTTACTGCTATATTTTATTGTAAGTGTACTACAGTTTTAGCTTTTGTGCTTAGGTATATGAGCCATTTCAAGTTAAGGGTTTGTAAATGATGTGAGGAAGGGTACCAAATTCCTTTTTTTGCATCTGGGTCTTCAGTATTACCAACATCATTTGTTGAAAAGACTCTTCTTTCCCTATGGGATTATCTTAGCATCCATATTGAAAGTCAAACAACCATAAAGGTAAGGGTTTATTTCTGGCTTCTCAGTTCTGTTTCATTGATCTTTATGTTTATCCTTATACCACACTGGTTTGATTATTGTTACTTTGTGGTAGGTTTTGAAATCGGGACATGTGAGTCCTTCAACTTTGTCCTTTGTCAAAATTGTTTTGGTTCTTCAAATATCCACTTCTGAATAACCATCATTTGTTTGTTGGTTGTTCTTTCAAGTAAAAATTATGTTTTATGATAAAACTAGCTAATTCAGGTCTCAACTCAATCACACAGTGCTTTTCCTCAAAACAACCATTGTACTTTATAGTATGTAGCAGAAGTGCTTTATATTTACTTCCCATTGTATCACACAGAATATTAAAAGATGTGTGCTCAGAGGTCAAGAATTAATAAAATAAGTAAATTTTACTGCTTTATCAAAGCAATCTTAAGAGAAATTGGCTTTTGTTTTGTTATGTTTTTGCAAGTGTGTGGCAGTGAATAATGCAATGACTGCTAATACATTTTGGTGCCATTGCCTTGATTCCTGTTAAGGCACCAGCAATGCTGTCCACCATTGATTTTGCACCATCAGTGTAAATGTCAACACAGTGAAAAGTAAAATTTTTTCAGCATATATTTGGCCATATCAAATATGGTAAAAATGAAGTTTTGTGAAGAGTAAAGTTTCAAAGTGCTATTTTACTTTCTTAATAACACCCCTTCACCCAAAAAATCAGCAGCGTTTTTTTATAAAAATTTTATTGTATATATCTAAGGCATAAAACGTGTTTTTATATACTTATCTTGGTATACGTATATACAGTGATGTGATTACTACAATCAAGCAAATTATCATACCCATTAGCAAAGTTTTAATTCATGCTTATATATAATTTTTAAGCTACCTACACTAAAAATAATTGTCTAACTAATTTTACCATGGTTATGAATATTTGCATCTGATAGAAATTATAGTTGCTATTATTGGTGCTATTATAACTTGGGTAAGAATGCTTTTTTAGTCTTCCAAAATATTTCCTTGACCCAGAATACTCTATGATTGTATAATAGGTTTTTCTTATGCACACTGTAATCTGTAGCTCTGGCATTTGAGATAGCATAAACATTTTAGACAAAGTGTCCTTTTAGTGGAATTTACAGTTTTGCAACTAGTAATTACCAAATGCCAGAATCAATTTTTCTCAGATAATTATTCCTTTAGCATAGTTGACAATCCCAGGCATTTAACTCATTCATTAAAATGCAATAATGATTTCTCCAATGGTTTTCTCTACCACTAATGACATTCATTATTATGCATCACTAATTTCCATGAAGAACAATGAGATACTATTTTATTGGCATTTATACTTACGGGGCTATACTTTGCTGCATGCTTGTGAAGAAATGGCTCAGACCAAATTTAACTTCAGTATTTTTCATCCTTAGTATTAAATAACCTGCTATATCAGTATATTATGTTAGAGTTGCTACTAAATATTTTTATTATTGTATAATTTTCATTATAATTGGAGCAAACATATGGCTAAGAAGGACAATAGTTAAATTATTAAAGTAAATATATGGTAATAATTGTGAGTAAACTTGGAACTAAAAAATTTAATGTATTTTGAACTTCAACTTAAAAAAAAAAGCTCAAATTAAATGCCCTAATTTTTTTTCTTTGATGTTTTGTATTTTAGCATCATTACTTTCTCCAGTTACTGCTTATTAATTTAAAAACAAGTCAATTAACTTACTGAGCTATTTACTTCAAATACTTTTATGTGTTAAATGTTTTATGATGC
Source organism: Galeopterus variegatus (assembly GCF_000696425.1). Taxonomy (NCBI): domain Eukaryota; kingdom Metazoa; phylum Chordata; class Mammalia; order Dermoptera; family Cynocephalidae; genus Galeopterus; species Galeopterus variegatus. Next base: position 379,826 of record NW_007726218.1, on the reverse strand, counting down.
TGGTGTTTCACTGTTTACATTAGTACTCACTAACATAACAATTACTTTTTGATAAAGGTAAATCTCTGGTTTGAGTCACTAAAACAAAAGATTTCAAGCTTTTCTCACTTTTATCTAAAAAATCATCTTTAGTTTTATAAAATAAAATTGTAGAATTAATATAGTACATCAGAGTTTAAATTTGAATGGGCAGTATATTAAAGTGTCCACATGTGCTCATTAACTGAAATACTCAGCTGGAAAATTACTAATTGACATGCAAATATTTCATGTGATAAAGTGGGCTTTACTCAAAATGGTATGATTTCTCTTTAAGATTATCACTTCTCATTGCAAAGGCATGCTATTTTAGCCCTGTTCGTATGAAGGGAAAGTGACATGCGGGACTGATTAGCTTAAATCACAGATGTGTTTGCCTTAGGGAAGTAGCAGTACCCTAGTTTTCCCCATAAAGGTGGTAACCAGATTGTAAATTTATTTCCAGTCCAAAGCCATAATTGTTCTCCTAGTTCAGTGGTTAAACTGGAATATAGTAAAGAGGAAAGGAAGATTATGCCTATAAACATTTAATGGTTACATGTTTTTTCCAAGGCTAAAAAATTAAATCTGTGTATTCCTAGGGACTGGCTCTCACCAGGCTGACATCAGTAGAAAACACATTTGTATGGCACTTGAAAAAAATTTCATTTGCATCAGTCACCAACACATGGATGCATAATGAGCGTGGATATTTTTCAGGAAAAGAACACACATTTAATTTGACATTTTCTTGGTAAACTTGAGGCAGCCAGCTTCCTGTCTTTATTGCATTTTTCATCCCACCAAACTTTCCCTCCTACTCATCGAATAATCACGCATTCTTCATCATAAAACATAGGCAGATGGGATCTTGTGCCATTATTTGTAATACAATTGAAAAGATCTGTTTTTGCTTCTCCTAGGCCCCATTTTATAGTTCTCTGAAAACAACATTCAGTTCTTAAATTCACAAATTTTCTCTTTTTTTAGCAAGGAAATGAAACTTACCAATAGCATTTTTTGCAACTTTCTCATGTACTTTCTGGTTCTGCATAATCTCTGGGTGAGAGTAATTCATGTAAAGTATTAGAAACTCTTTTTAAAATTCAATAACAGCAGCACACTTTTAAAATGGAAAGTATCAAATAAGTGCTGTATAATAATAGCAGTTTTAATGGAGTGAAATTATCTACTCTTTCCCATAAATGTAAATGCTTCATTATTTAAGCATGCATTTAATGACCATTTATATGCTTTCTATTTATTCATTACCATTTACCCTAAATTACCTCATAATTGGGTTATTTCTCATTTTCTTCTAAAAACTCAAGTATCTAAAAAGCACTAAGTGTTAAGAGGTCATTCCTTAAGAGTAGCTGTTAGAATTTCCTGGAAATGATTGTCACAGTATCCAGATTACATTTTTCTTTCCCTATTAGTGTTATGCCTGAAATCCTTTGATGATCAAGAAAGGGAAATACAATATTGTATCTTTAAGTTGCCCAATCAATATTCAAGTACTTACATACTTGAATTTTTTTAACCTATTAAGAAACTACATAAATCTAAAGAGTACAAGACAAACAGAGAGGAAGACCCACTGGTAACATATGAAATAGGGTAAATATGGCAAGAATAAAAATCAATTTAATGCTGAGTGCTGAAATGACATATTGCAAAGCGGCATTTTTCTGTTCTAGATATTCCTAAAAATGTTCTTGTATCCTCGGGAAAGTGAGATTATCTTCAAAGTTCATAGCAGTTGATTAGACATAGTTAAATCTTCATGTAAGAGTATATATCTTTAGCTCTATTACAAGGAAATTTATATTCTATACTCATATTTGGTAGACATTCCAAACTGAATTAACCACAAATTATAAAATTATCTCAGTGGGGGAGGGGAAGGGTGGATGGCAATTATATGAGAGAACAAAGTTTCCTAGTTCATTCACTTGTATTTGTATCTTCCCTTTAATCTACCATCTTCTTTATCTATCTTTCCAACCCACGTCCATAAAAATAATTTGAAAAAGGTGCCTCATAGAAAATACAAACTTTCCAGAGACAGGCAACAAAAAGGAAAAATTTACCAGTGTGTGATTTTTCGCAGAGAGCAAATAGCCCTTAACTCTCTTTCAGTGAGAAACAAAATGCTGGTTATTATATTTGCGGTTGCCTACTGAGTACATAGCACAGTGCTCAATATTGGAAAACTTTAATTCTAGAAAGGCCAAAAAATCTCTGCTTCAGAGATTTTATATCGTAAGAGCAACTTGACACAAGTTATTTTTGACAGCTAAATGATAAAAATGAGATTTCTATGCAGCTGATAGATTTTTCTTTAAATGGATTATTATCTAGCATCATGTAGTGAAAGATTCCTCTTACTGGGGATTAGGGAACTGAGTTGATTTTGGCTCTAGCTTGATTGGGTGTGACCTTGGTTATGTCATTGAACATCTCTAGGCCTCAAGTTCATTGTATAAAGAAAATAAAATCCCTAATTCATGGTCATTAATCTATATTGGTGTGAGGAAAAATGTTCTTTTAAAAGACAAGTGTTTTCAAAATAAAATATTTGATGACTCCTGACATATCTTTTAAATTTCTGTCTTGTCCTCATATATGTACACACGCAGGCACATACACACACTCACATACATACACGTATATACGTATATATACGCATACAGTACCTATATATGTATTTGTTTTTAAAAAATGAACTATTGATTTTTTTCCACATGGTTAAGCACGTTTTAGAATGTCTATTTCTCACAGCACTCTCTGAGGCATTATAATTATGCTCACTTTCCAGGTAAAGTCTTGGAGACAATTAGATTCAGTAGCTAACTCAGGGTTATGCAAACAGGAAATAGAGACCTGAGATTCCAGGTACAGTGGCTGCCTGGGGCACTGTGTCATTTGGAGTCCAGAGAAGAGAGATGTGAGAAAAGCATTCAGAGTGGGAGACAAGACGTGAAGACCTGCAGGCAGGAATGAGTGCCTAGGCCTCTGTTTGGAAACAGTAAAGAAATCAACCTGTTTAGGCCCAGACAGTCCAACTCTGGAGCCCACTTTCTTAAACACTCCACTGGACTCTAATGTTCCAGCATTACTGACTTCACACTTCTCTCAATATCTTCTCAAATTCTTTTTTTTTTTTTTTTTTTTTTAAACAGATTGATTTCTTTACTGTTTCCAAACAGAGGCCTAGGCACTCATTCCTGCCTGCAGGTTTCCACGTCTTGTCTCCCACTCTGAATGCTTTTCTCACATCTCTCTTCTCTGGACTCCAAATGACACAGTGCCCCAGGCAGCCACTGTACCTGGAATCTCAGGTCTCTATTTCCTGTTTGCATAACCCTGAGTTAGCTACTGAATCTAATTGTCTCCAAGACTTTACCTGGAAAGTGAGCATAATTATAATGCCTCAGAGAGTGCTGTGAGAAATAGACATTCTAAAACGTGCTTAACCATGTGGAAAAAAATCAATAGTTCATTTTTTAAAAACAAATACATATATAGGTACTGTATGCGTATATATACGTATATACGTGTATGTATGTGAGTGTGTGTATGTGCCTGCGTGTGTACATATATGAGGACAAGACAGAAATTTAAAAGATATGTCAGGAGTCATCAAATATTTTATTTTGAAAACACTTGTCTTTTAAAAGAACATTTTTCCTCACACCAATATAGATTAATGTCCATGGTGTGTGTGTGTGTGTGTGTGTGTTTATCAGAAATCCCTACTCATATTCAGGACATGTACCACTATTGTCTAACAACTGCCTAACTTCTCAGCACCATCTCTCTGCTACCCAAACATCGTGAACTTGAGCTGTGTGGGAATACTTACTATTAAGTACTCTTAAGTTTTCTGAAGCAACAGGTCTTCAAAGTGGGGTATGCATAAACTCAAGGAGTACATAAAAATTTATTGAGATATTGAAAAAAATCAGACTTTCTGTTCCTATTTATCTAAAAAATAAAATGAATTTTACAAATACCTAATAAACAGCTTAACAGTACTTACACATCTACAATTTATAAACTATATGCACAAAATGAGGGTAAATGTCCCAAGTATTTGTCCTGGAAAAGATATGCAATTAAAAGAGGGACCACTGCTCTAAAGATCCTGAGATGCCTTTGCCTGTGCATTTTCTCATCCTAAAGTCTTTCTCTAGTCCTCCGCCCCTCCAAGAACAAGGCAGAGTTAGTGATGTCATCTTCATTTCCTTTTTTATTTATGTGTAAGTCTATTCCACTAGACCATGAGTTCCTTAAAAGATCTATGTATCCCCTTGAGCTATTACAGTGTTAAGTATTCAGTAAAGATTTGTTGAATAAATGAACAAGTAAGCAAATGAATGCCTGAGCTTGGATGGTTAGTCTGAGTCACACAAAAAGGCAACTTGAAATAGCAAATCACCTTTCTGCCAGATTAGATTCCTCCTGCCAGATTTATGTCCTATCAAGCCAAATATTCTTTACGTTGCATTTGTCCAGGTTGTTTTTCAGCAAGAATAACTAGGCAATTCTTTCTTTATATTGATTTCTGTCTGGTCTTAAAGCGTAGATAGAGGAGGATGCATAAAATAATCACAGCTAGAAATTATAAGCTATGGGAACATGTAAAAAGTATAATTATTTATTGAGGAAAAGGTAATTAACTGACAGATGCCTTGCCTTAATTATAACACTCTGTCAATTACCTGGCCCCATTTATCAAGATTTCCAACTTCTTCAGATGATTTTCCTATTCAAATTAGTATGTGCAGAAGTATTTTTTTCCACTCCCTACATTAGACTAATGTGCTTCTCCCCTTGGAAGTTCAGAAATGATAGTAGAGTCTGGTTCCACTACATAACACCTCTCCAGGCACTTTCCCATGTGAGAAAAGCACTTGAGACATCTCTTAAGAGTATCCTTATCTATATAATTCTGGATTGTTCCATGTATACATTCATTATATTGAGTAAAAAATATTAAATAAAAATCATATCTGATTGTTCAAAATAAAAACTGAAGAAACAAAGGAAGGTCAGCAAGAAATATTTGTATTAGAGAAAAGACTTTCTATCACCAAAATCTATTAAGCATTAAAAAATAAAAGTGCCACCCACATGGGTTTGGGTCTTACAGAATAGGCATTTGCAACAACATGGATGGACCTTGAGAGAATAATATTAAGTGAAACGAGTCAGGCAGAGAAAAAGCAATACCACATGTTCTCACTTATTGGTGGGAGCTAAAAATACATAAATAAATTCATTCACACACACATACACACACACACTCACTCACACACACACAAAACTGGGGGTGGGGGAGAAGATGTAACAACTACAATTTCTTTGAAGGTGTTACAACAAGCAAACGGAAAGGACATTCTTGGGTGGGAGGGGGGATAGGGAGGAGGGAGGGAGGTGTCGGTGATGGGTCATAATAATCAACCACATTGTATATTGACAAAAAAAAATTAAATGTAGTGTAATTAAAAAAAATAAATAAATAAAAATCACTTCGCAACTCTGTGATAAATTTAATCCACTATGACTCATATTATTATTATCTCTGGTTCTTACCTAGTGTATAAACCCCTCTAAGTCATCTGCTCTTTCCTGCAGCCTTGGGAACTTTTAGGCTTCCTACCCTTGACCTGTCCTTATGCTGCTCCTCTTCAGCTGCCTCTGGACCTAATGTCTGCAGTCTACTCTGAAATTCCCTGTTCATAGATAAGCCATGTTTTCACCACCTGGGGGCCTTAATTGAAACAGATCTTCCTTATGATAATCCTTCTGCCATATAAGTGGGAAAATCTATTACCAAGAAGGAGACAGTCATAAGAATTTGTGTAGGTTTATAGCTCATCTTTGAGAATTCTCAAAAATAGTTTTTGTTTGTTTCGGCATTGCTTTTAGAAGCCATGGAGTAAGATTTATAATATATCCTGCCTTATAATCTCAGGCAGGATAATCTTATAGTTAAAACTGAGAACTTTATATTTCAAACAGCCTTGTCCTCCACCACAACATATTTTCTTTGTAAAATTTTCTATATTTTTTAACTTATTATGTTTTTCACCTTGATTATCTATTTTCACTTCTACTACCTCTTGAAGTAAAGAATTGGGTATGTCTACTTCCTTCCGGGTAAAGTACAACAAGACATTTTTGTGGTATTTTGCTTAAATGAGTAATGAGATATACTGATTACCAGGGGGGAAAAAGTCAAGGTACATACATTGAAGAAATAAGAGCATAATAGAATATACCTAATAATAATCCTATTCTAAGCCTAATTTATACTTTCTTTGGATGACTCAGAAGGCAATTCAAGATCACACAGAAATCTCAGGGAAACATGGCTTAGGGTACATATGCAGTGTCCATTAACAGAGATTTCAGATTCTCTGAGAAATATGCTTTATGTTTAAATGTAAAAAGAAAAAAAGTATTTTAATGTAAAATGCTTAAATAGAATTAATTGTGCTGTTCCTGAGAAAATTAAAGAAGTAAAAGTCCCAAGGTCACTTTCTTGAACTCCAGAAACTTGATGCAGAAAATAAATCACTAATCTATTTACCAGATTTCACTACCTTCTTTCAAAAATATTATTCTTGTTTTTGTCTATGCCAGTAATATATTCTCTAATTCTGCCTCCTGTGTGCTAACAACGTTGAAGTAGAAAGAATAGGGTATTGAATTCACAAACCTGAGAATGAAATAAAATCCTCTTCTACCACTTACTAGCTTTGTGACCAAGGATAAGCTGAATATTTAAAAAAAAAAAGACAAAAACATTTCCCAGTTGTATATAGTTCCCTAATCTGTAAAATGAAGATGATTTTTAGTACATTGAGTTCTTGTGAGAAATAAATAAGACAATTTAGGTACAGCATTTAGAACTGTTTCTGATGTTTATGTTCAGCAAATGCTTTCTGTTAACAGTTCATAGATGAGGTCCTATTATTTTGAGATTTAGTGAACACGTCTTTGTTGACTTAAAATGGACTATATCATCTCCTAATGGTTGTTTTTCCAGATGGAAGAGACCTAATCCCTCTAATCTTTGTTTATCATGGATTTCATTGTGGATGCAGCATCTGGCAGCTTAGGCCATGATGAAGTATTGTGGAGGTGGAGGGAGAATTCAGTATTGCCCTAGTCGCTCTCTGAAAGTTCTCTCTCATATTGAAGTGAAGTCAGCTTTCCTATATCTTCCTTCTGATTTTCCTACTTCTGTTCCCTGAACTGCATAGAATGTGTGATCATCTGGTCATTAGACAAAACTTCTAGTATATTAAAATAGAGATTATATTTTACATAAGCGTCTTTTTTCCATTTCAACACCTCTGGTTCCTACAAGCTTTCTTGATCATAACTGTTTTCCAAACATTTGTCACTTTGTTCATAGTGCCCGATAATGTTCTTGGAGCAGGACACATTATTCTAGATATTGCTGGGAATTATGGCATTTCTTTCATTGCAGACACTCTGTTTCCATTAATGCAGCATAAGATTGTATTCATTTTGGAAAAGGCTTGCTATAATTGGGCTTGAACTCAATGACAGTATTGGAGTTTTTTCATCGCAGTAACTTACTGTTAAAACAGGTATTTCCCATCCTGTTATTGTGCTGATGGTATTGTGAACCTAATTCTAGTACTTCACATTTCTATCTGCCAAGTTTCATATTATTAGTTTCACCTCATTGCTCCAATGTATTCTGAATTATCAATCATTATTCTATCATCTAATGTGTTAGTATTTTATCTCAGTATTGGGGAATCTGATAATTTTATTTTCATTTTATTTTTTAACTTATTGAAACATAATAGATTGTACATATCTGTGGAGTACAGCGTTTTGAATATTCATACCTGTGTGCAGTATGTGATGCTCAAATCTGATATTTTTATAAGGATACCTCAACATACAATATGTAATAATGGAAACCTTATTGATAAAGAAGTGTATCAAGATAAGGCCTACTACACAAATGGTTGACATGCTGGACACCTCTATTCAGGTTGGAAATAAGCAATAATCAATATCCTTTAGTCTTTAGTCTTATCTTATCTCTCTCATAGTTGATAATTATTTTAATTGGGTAATTTATTGAATGAATCTGGTGAGTTGTTCATCATTCTATGATGTATGTATATCACCCAGGACTGTAATGCTGGACTCATTTAAAGAATGTATGTATTCTCTTACCATTTCCACATTTCTCTTCAGTTTCCAAGATTTGTTCTAAATACACACACACAACACACACTCTCATACACACACCCCCTCTTATTTATATAAGATTGGGATCATATGACATATAATAATTTGTTATCCTCATTTATTGTTTTTTTTTCAGATTTCCAAAGTCATGAGATATGAGAGAACATCAATTTTAATGACTGCATAGTATTTCATAAAATAAATACAACATAATTTATGTAACAAATTCCTAGATTAAGTATACATCAAAATTTTGGCTAATATGGGTAAACTCATAATTAAAATTATGATAGCCAAATAATTCTTAGTACCTCTGGTGGTTTCTTCTGAATAAATGCCTCAAAGAGATTAATTTAGGAGTCATATGTTCTACATAATTTTACACATACATACATATGTATAAATCTACAAGTCTTTTTATAAAAAATTATTTTAGAGAATATATAAAATGCAAAGAATAAAAAGTTTAGAAATTATTACTGACAATGCAGAGAAAACACTGTTTTGACTTATGTGGCATGTGTATCTCTATTTCCTGTATTTTTTATATATTTAGTATTTGAAATATAAAAACATGCTACTTTTTAGAATTTTTTGATTAAAATGTCCTAGTCATTATTTTATGTTATTTATTAGTTTTATAAATTATAATTTCAATATCTATACAACATCCCTTCGTATGGCTTTTTCCCCAGCTTTATTGAGGTATAATTGACAAATAAAAATTTTACATTTAAGGAATACAGTGTGATGTTTTGATACATGTATACATTGTAAAATAGCACTATCAAGCTAATTAACATATCCATCACCTCACATAGTTACTTTGTGTGTGTGTGCGTGCGCGCGCGCGTGTGTGTGTGTGTGTGTGTAAAATCTACTTTCTCAGGAAGTTTCAAGTATACAATTCAATCTTATTAACTACAGTCACCATGCTGTACATTAGATCTCCAGAATTTATTCATCCCGGGTAACTGAAACTTTGTACCCTTTGACCAATATTTCTCTATTTTCCCCATTCCACGCCCAGTCCCTGGAAACCAACATTTTACTCTCTGCTTCCATGGGTTCAATTTTTTTGTTCACATAAGAGCGAGATCATGCAGAATTTGTCCTTCTGTGCCAGTCTTATTTCATTTAGTGTAATATCCTTCAGGTTCATCTATGTTGACACAAATGACAGAATTTTCTTCTTTTCTTTTTAAAAGCTGAATAATATTTCATTGTTTGTATGTATGGCTTAAAAAAACAGTTTCTTAACTGTCAGTTATGACAGTTCTTTATTCTCTTGTATTATGTAGACTGTGATGTATATCCTTGATAATAAATCTTTGTATACATTCACAACTATTTTTCTTTTAGGATAAAGTCTTAAAGGTGGAATTATTGGTCAAAAAGTATACATACTTCTAAAGCCTTTTGTGGTGATTGTTCAATTGCTCTTTGGAAAATGTTTATAAATATTTTCTCCCAGCAGTATAAAATCACATTTCCTCTGACTTGTACTAACACCACTTATACATTTTTGGCTTTTTTAAAAGCAAAAACTGTATTGTTGTTTGTATTTGGTCTTTCTTTGATTGCCAGTTGCTATGGTTTGAATGTCTCCTCCAAAACTCATGTTGAAGCTGAATCCCCAAAATGGCAATACTGAGAGGTGGGGACTTTAGGAAGTGATTGGATCATGAGGGCTCTGCCCTCATGAATGGATTAATCCATTAATGAATGAATTCATTAATGAATTAATGGGTTATCATGGGAGTGGGACTGGTGGCTTTAGAAGAAAAGAGAGACTTGAACTAGCTTTTGAGCATACTCAGTCCCCTTACCATGTGATGCCCTGACCACCTCAGGACTCTTCAGAGAGTCCCCACTAGCAAGAAGGCACTCACTAAATGTGGCACCTCATCCTTAGATTTCCCAGTCTCCAGAATTATAAGAAATAAAATGTATTTCTTTATAATTTTCTGAGTTCCAGCTATTCTGATATAAGCAACAGAAAATGGACTAAGACACCAATGAAGTTTTATGTTTGAGGAGGGAGTGTGTGTCTGAGAGAGAGGTTGTGAGTGTGTGTAAATTTCCTTTCAGTCTTTCTTCATTGTTTCGATAGATTTGTTTGTTTTTTTATTGATTTAGAAAATATCTTTGATATTCATGCAATTAAACATTTATTTTTAGAAATATTTTCCATTTTACAATATTATATATTATTTAATTACATTATTATTAGTCCCTTTATGTTTTCCTAGCATTTCAGTATTTTCTCCTGGAATTTATTCCTGTGTAAATTGTAAAGTAAAATTTTGGCTCATTTTTATTTTTTCCAAAATTCCCTATAAGTTCTAGCACTATTTAAAAAACAATGATTCATCTCCCTATGGATATTTCAGTAAGTAATGCTAGTAAAATGTAATTAATATATAATGTACTATATACAAGGAATGTTTCTGTTTTAACTCTCAATTTTAATATTTTATATTCCTAATTTGAAAATTTATGTTTATATGTATACAAACTCATATGCACATGGTTTACAGAGTCTCTATATTTTGGAGCTGAGGTTTTTGGATATTAAATTACATTTTTATTATATGTTTGAAGAAAAATATTTGAATTCAGTTTTGCAATTGTTTTTATAAGTTTTTTAAACTTATTTCTATATTAGATTCAAAGCTTGCTGCAATTTTGATTTCTTCTCAGTTATCAGGGATATAGTATTTTTTTTTTTCTTTTTTTAAATCTTAACATTTACTTTTACATATTTGTGGGGCACAATGTATTGTTTCATTACATGCATATACTGCACAATAATTCACTTAGGTAGGTAGAGAGCATAGTTTTGTACCCATTAGTCTACCACTTCTCCTCACCAGCACACTCCTCCCCTTCCAGCTTGTGGTAGCCATTATTTTACTCTCTACTTCTATGAGAACGACATTTTCTTTTTAGGTTCCATATAAGAGTGATATCATGTGGTATTTCTGTTTCTGTGCCTCACTTATTTAACTTGATGGTTTACAGTTCTATCCATGTTGCTGCAAATGATAGCATATCATTTCTTTTCATAGCTGCATAGTATTCTATGTTTTTTAATCCAATCGTTTGTCTGTAGGTATTTAGGTTGATTCCATCTCTTGGCTATTATAAATAGCATTGTGATGAATGTGGGAATGCAGGTGACTTTTTGATATATTGATTTTGTTTCCTTTGGATATATATATCCAGTGGTGGGACAGCTGGGTCATAAGGTAGATCTATATTTAGTTCTTTGAGAAACTCCCATACTGTTTCCCACAGTGGCAGTGCCAATTTACATTCCCAACAACAATGTAGGAAGGTTTTATTTTCTTCTCATCCTTGCCAGCATTTCTTATTTTCTCTCCTGTTGAATATAGCCATTCTAACTGAGCAAGATGACACCTCATTGTGGTTTTAATTTGCATTTCCCTGATGTTTAGTAATTTTAAGCATTTTTTTATGTGCTTGCTTCTTGGCCATTTGTATGTCTTCTTTTCAGAAATGTCTGTTCAGGTTCTTTGTTCATTTTTAAATTGGGTTATTTGTTTATTTGCTGTTGAGTTGTTTGAGTTGCTCAAATATTCTTGTCTAATATACTTGTCTAAAGTTTGTAAGCACTTTTTCCCATTCTATAGGTTGTCTCTTCACTTTGTTGATAGTGTCCCTTGCTGTGCAGAAGTTTTTCAATTTGATGTAGTCTCATTTGGATATTTTTCCTTTAATTGCCTGTGCCTTTATAGTCTCGCTCATAAAAAGCACTGCCCACTCCCATTTCATGTAGTATTTTCCCTATGTTTTCTTCTAGTAGTTTCATAGTTTCAGGTCTTAAATTTAGGTCCTTAATTCATTTTGAGTTGATTTTTGTGAATGGTGAGAGATAGGGATCTAGTTTCAATCTTCTACATGTGGATATCCAGTTTTCCCAGCACCATTTATTAAAGACGCTGTCCTTTCCCCACTGTATACTCTTGGCATCTTTGTCAAAATCAGTTGGCTGTAAGGAGGTGAGTTTATTTTTGGGCTCTCTATTCTGTTCCACTGTTTTATTTGTCTATTTTTATGTCAGTATTATGCTGTTTTGGTTATTATAGCTTTATAGCATATTTTGAAGTCAGGAAGTGTGATATCCTCCAACTTTTTTTTTGTTATTGTTAAAGATTGCTTTAGCTATGCAGGTCATTTGTGGTTCTATACAAATTTTATCATTTTTTTTTTCTATTTCTGTCAAGAATGTGATTGAGGGCCGGCCCAGTGGCGCACTGCTACAGTGCGCCGCTTGGGAGCGCAGCAGCGCTCCTGCCGAGGGTTTGGATCCCACATACAGACCGGTTCCCGCTCACTGGCTGAGCGAGGTGCAGGCGCAACACCGAGGGTTGCGATCCTGTTGCCGGTCCGGTCCGGTATGGGCGCGACACTGAGGGTTGCGAACCGTTGCCGGACACAAAAAAAGACAAAAAAGGAAAAAAAAAAAAAAAAAAAAAA